>NW_006921759.1:2874429-2922058 GCF_000298275.1 Orycteropus afer afer
GTATGTATATATATATATATATATATATATATACACACACACACACACACACACACACACCCCTATCTAGGAATCTTCCCTCCCCTCCCCTGCCATCATCCCTGGTAACCAACAAATAAAGTTTCCTTCCATACATAAACTTTTCCTTAACTTTTTACATTAGTGGACTAATACAATATTTGTCCTTCTGTGATTGACTTATTTCACTCACAATAATGTCCTCCAAGTTTATCCACATTATGCGGTATTTTACGGATGACAAACTATTCTTAAATCAAGATTGAAGCTATACTTTCCTTCTCTTGATTCCTGCTTGAACTTTATAATAGTCATCCATAGTTATATAACAAATTACCCCCAAATTTAATAGCTGAAAACAGCACAGGTTTATTATCTCACAATTTCCTTGGAATAGAAATGCAGATACAACTTATGGCAAGCTGGGTCCTCTGCTTCAGTGTCTCTTATGAGGCTGTAATCAAGATGTTGGCCAGGACTGGAGTTTTATCTAAAGGCTTGACTGGGGTAGGAGCTGTTTCAGTTTCTTGAAGGATGTTGGACTGAGGCCCTCAGTTCCTTCCTGGCGGTTGGCTAGAGGCCACACTCAGTTCCTTGCCATGTGGGCTTCCCCGACATGGCAACTTGCTTCTTCAAATCCAGCAGTTGACAGAGTCTGCTAGCAAAACAGAAATCACAATCATTTGTGACCTAATCATAGAAGTGATATTCCTTCAGTGTTGCTCTTGGAAGTAAGTTACTACTAGTTAGAAGCAAATTACTAAAGGGGAGGAAACTACACAGGCTGTGAATACCAGGAGGTGGGGATCATTGCGGCTATCCTGGAGGGTGCCTACTAAAAACCTAGTCTGAGGTCCTCCAATGAGTTCTGCAGGCGACTTAATATCCTGTGTGTGATAAAAATATATATAACAAAACATCTGCCAATTCAACAACTTTAATGTGTACAATTCAGTGACACTGATTATGTTCATCATGTTGTGCAACCTCTCAATAGCTTTTTAATGAAGGTGCCATGAGTCTGCATGGGGACAGCTTGATAGCATCTACGAACAATCAGAGTTGGTCATTTATATGCATCCAGTTTGTTTATACTTGTTTGTTGTCTTTGAGTGCTGTGCAGTCAGTTCCAGCTCATAGCAACCCCATGTGACAAAGTAGAACTGCTCTGTAAGGTTTTCTTGGCTGCCATCTTTATGGGAGCAGATTGCCAGGTCTTTCTCTCACAGAGCTGCTGTGTAGATTCGAACTACCAACCTTCCAGTTAGCTGAGTGCTTAACTATTGTGCCACCAAGACTCCTTCATAATGCCCCTAGTGGGTCTGTAATCATACACAGTAATATGAGTATTCAAACTAAAAAGATAAGTAATTTAGTTCCCTGACTACTTGACAGTTGAGCAAAATTGGTAGAGACATGAAAGCCAGGGATAATGCAAAAAGGGCAAGGAGGCCACATGTTCTGACCTCCTCTAATCCCACAAGAGGATGACAGAATCACCATCAGTAGCCCAAGGCCTATTCCTGTGAGGCCAGACATGCTGCCTCCCTCCAGCCTTTTCTCCAACCGTTCCTCCCAAAGCACCCACTACCTCTTTCCTGGGTTCCATAATTCGCTGCAGTGGCCACGCAGAACTCACAGATTACGGGGTTTATTAGGGAAGCACCAGGCTACAATTCAAGTTCAGGAAAAATGCTCAGTCTCTCTCCCAGCCCACCATCTCTCAGCCAAGTCTCTCACAGTCTCTCCCCCAGCAGTGCATGTCCCTTGGTGTCTTACTCAGCAACGCATGTCTCTTGTGTCTCTTTCCCAGCAGCACGTGTCTCTTTCAGTAGTGCATGTCTCTTTCAGCAGCACGTCTTCCTCAATCAGCAGTCAGAGAGAGGTCTGCCTCCAGGAGGCCTCCTTCTGAGCCTGGCAGGGTGGTCAAACTAGCCAATCACAGCATCAGAACTCTAAGCACCTGAGAGAGAGTGGGAACCTTCCAGAACATTGTATTGTGCCACGCCCAACAGAAATAACCCAGGTGGATAACATTTACAATCAGGAGCTCCTCCGTTGCTCATTCCACCGCTGAGTTTACAATGACTTATGGGTAGAAAAGCCATACTAAGTAATTTACTACACTGCAGATAACATGGAAGATAGCTGTCCATTTGATGGCTCATTACCAAGGTTAAATTACAATAACAAAAGAGACCAGTGCCTTTTATTTACTGCTACTTTTTAGGACCTCTGGTGGCGTAGTGCCTAAGGGATTTGACTGCTAACCAGAAGGTTGGTGGTTCAAACTCACAAGCCACTCCTCAGAAAGAAGATTGGGCAATCTACTTCCATAGAGATACCACCTCAGAAACCCAAGGAGGGGTTGCTGTGAGTCGGATCTGACTCAATGGCAGTGAGTTTGTGAGATGATGTTTGTGTTTTGTTTTATCCTTTCAAGTAAAGAATCATTTGTCAAGTTCATGAAAACCACATGTATTCAGGAGCTCATTAATCTTGCCAAGGGCAAGTCTTCCTTTTCGACTCATCTAATATGGATTGAGATGAAAATCAGTTAGACATTTAACTTTTAGAAGACATAATATTGTGCTTCTCTTAAATATGTATGTTGACATTGAAGTTGTCCTAGTAATTCTTCCAGAAAAATAGTTTAGTAGAGCTAAAATCTCTCTAGCCTCTTTTAAATATACACCTTAGGCTGGGATTGTTCACTAAAACTCTGGGGATGCACGCACAGCTGCACACTCCTTCCTAGGCATTTGTTTATGGAATACCCAGTATTGCTAGTACTGCAAGGATTTGTGTACAATCATCTGCCTGATCCTATTTTCCTCCTGGTTTAGGGCTCTACTCTCAACTAAGGGAGCAGCTCACTTTTCAGTTTATTTTGGAATCCAGTATTAAGGATGACAGTGGGGTGTAGCAAAGTGACGATAAAACATACCTGATGTCTTCAGAGACAAAGAAGAGTGGAATGGTCAGGAACTTGGTTCTTAGTTTCAAGAGACCTGAATTTGAGTCTTAAAGACACTGCTTAGCTTTGTGGCCTAGGAAAAGTACTTTCTTTAAGGCTTTGTTTTCTCATCTAGAAGATGGGGCTAATAATACTACCAATGCTATAGGGTTGTTTGATAAGATAACCCAAGTAAAGCACTAGCATCATGTGAGCATATCACATGATTGTGGAATCCTCAGTTATTGAATCCTCAATATTGCTGTAAAGCCACTAGAGTAGTTGGACTTTTAAATCTATGTGACCTCCTTCTACCATGTACTTAGAAGTTCTTCCAAGTCACCATACTAAGGGCAAACCACCACCTCCTGGGGGCAGGCAACAAAGGGTCTTTAGGTTTAGATTTTAGAACTAAGCTAACTTATGTTTATTTACAAGACTAACCAATTCCTAAAAGGACGCTGGGTGGTGCCAGTGGTTTGTGATCAGCTGCTAACCCAAAGGTTGGTGGTTCAAACCCATGCAGTGGCTTCATAAAAGAAAGGCCTAGTGAACTGCTTCTTTAAAGATTCCAGCCAAGAAAATTCTATGGAGCAGTTCTAGTCTGTACCATCTGGGGTAGCCATGAGTCAGGTTCAACATGTGACAACAATGCAACAACCAATTACTTAACCTCTCTGAGACCCAGTTCCTCAACAGTACAGCGAGAGCAATGACACCTTATTGAGAGAATTGGAACTAATGGATTTATGTGTGTGGCGTATAATATGCTACACTTGAGGGTGGCTTTAAAACATTCCCCTGGGGCATATTCTAAGGCTCAGGTCATAGTGACGATGTAGGTGAGAGTCTGTAGAAGACAAATCTCAGCTGTCCCTGCTGTCAGTTTATCCCCATTCTTTGCTTGTGGCAGGTCTCATTGCTTTTGTTGTTGATAGTTGTCATCCACTTGGTTCTGACTCATGGTGACTTTATGTATAAAAGAACAAAATATTGCCTGGTCCTGTGCCATCTTCATGATTGTTGAGCTTCATGATTAATGAGCTCTTGTTGGTGCGTTTGAGTCCATAGTTGTGGCTATTGTGTCAATCCATCTCATGTTCACTCATCTTCTACTTTTCCAAACATGATATCCTTCTCTAGTGACTGGTCTTTCCCGATGACATGTCCTAAGTAAGTGAGCTAAAATCTCTCTAGCCTCTTTTCTAAGGAGGGAGCTCTGGTATCGTAGTGCCTAAGGCACTTGACTGCTAATCAGAAGGCTGGCGGTTCAAACCCACCAGCCACTCCTCGGAAGGAAGGTTGGGCGATCTACTTCAGTAGTGATACCTCCTCGGAAACCCAAGGAGGGGTTGCTATGAGTCAGGTCTGACTTGACGGCACATAACAACAACAACAACTTTTCTAAGGAGCATTCTGGTTGTATTTCTTCTAAGACTGATTTTTTTAGTTCTGTATTCAGTATTCTTTGCCAATACCACAATTTGAATGAGTCAGTTCTTTTTTGGTCTTCCTTTTTCATTGTCTTGCTTTTGCATGCATATGAGGTGATTGAAGAGACCAAGGCTTGGGTCAGTCTCACCTTAGTCATCAAAGTGACATCTTTTCTTTTCAAAACTTTAAAGAGGTCTTTTGCAGCAGCTTTGCCAAGGCATACACTGTCTGTTTTCTTAACTGTCACTTCCATCCTTACTTTTAGGTCTGGCCCAATTTCTTTCAAGTCAAGGCCCATGGAGCCATGGCAATGAGCACTGCCATTTAAAAACATACTTTTTGTGGAGCACGCATCCTGGCTTGGGTGCCAGTTAAAAGGCTACAGTAGAGCTCAATCTTAGCTCCACCGAGGGTGGACGTGTAAGACTGAATTACAAATGCATGCTAAGGTGGTTGTAACTTTATATTAGTGATAGCAAGAAACATTAGCAAATAAAAAGATTTGTTTGATGTAGAAAGGAAAAGAATGATACCCAAAGGCCAAGTTTTCCAGAGGAATGTTTTCTTCTTTTCTCCCTGGTACTGGAAAACTAGGGGAGCTCTGGTAGCATAGTGGCTAAGACACTTGCCTGCTAACCAGACGGCTGGCGGTTCAAACCCACCAGCCACTCCTTGGAAGGAAGGTTGGGCAATCCTACTTCCGTAGTAATACTGCCTCAGAAACCCAAGGAGGGGTCGCTATGAGTCGGGTTTGACTCGACAGCACATAACAACAACAACAACACTGGAAAACTACAAATTAGTAAAAAGTCTACATTTCCCTCAAATTTCAGATCCCTATTCAGGAAAGACGAAAACACAGGTGACATATAAAAGCTTAATGACATTTGCTGACATTCTCCCTGCTTATATCTTGCAGCCTACTTCTGCTTCCTCCTGACTGCTCTGGGTGTGACAGCTGGTGCCCATCGCTTGTGGAGCCACAGGTCCTACAAGGCCAAGCTACCTCTGAGGATATTTCTGGCTGCTGCCAATTCCATGGCTTTCCAGGTGGGGGATGGCATGTCCTCTGTGCCTTAGGGACCTAGTACATGTAGCACTGTGGATGAAGGGTGGGCATACATGCTCCCTGTGAAATGTACCCCATTCCAGGCTCAATCTCAGGTCTAGAGGATGCCCAGCCTGTCCCCAGTTTTTATTTCCTTATAGCATTAGATACAGCAAGATGTCAGTTGGGGTTTTCTGACCTGAGGCATGCTGCTGGGCTATGGAGAGGAAAGGAGATCCCACCATCCAGAGTTCATGCCCTAAAACTGCCCTGAAACCCTTAACATTTGTTCAGTGCTGACCAGGGGCCAAGTTCTATGCAGTGCACATCAATATGCACATTGCATTTGATCCTCACAATAATCCCATGAGCTAGATGTTATGTGTATCCCTATTTTACAGATGAGGAAACTGAAGCCTGATATGCTAAATAACTTGCCCAAATCATATGGCTAAAATGGTGGCAGAGCCACGATACGCAAATGTAGTTCTGCCTGACTCCAAGCCATAGCTCTTAGAAAACATATTCCTAAGGTTGCCCTTCAGAGCTGTGGTGGCGTAGTGCCTAAGGCACTTGACTGCTAACCAGTAGGCTGGCAGTTCAAACCCACCAGCCACTCCTCGGAAGTAAGGTTGGGCAATCTACTTCTGTAGTGATACTGCTTAGAAACCCAAGGTGGGGTCGCTATGAGTCGGATCTGACTCGATGGCAAATAACAACAACAACAATGTTGCCCTATGAGGTAGTGGTGGAAAGACTATTCAGTCTGGAGTCAGAAAAGAGAGGGGATTGAGTTTTATTTTGATGACTGCTAGCTGTGAAACTTGAATGAGTGACTTACCTGAAGTGACTTCACCTGTAAATAAAAGACTAATACTTTATTCCTAAAGTTGTTATTTCTTCATTGAAAATTGAGTTGTTGTTGGACCATTGAGTCAGTTCTAATTCATCGAGACCTCACGTGATAGAAAACCTCATAGGGGTCTCTAGGCTGTGATCTTTACAGGAGCATATCACCAAGTCTTTCTCCCATACAGCCGCTGGGTGGGTTCAAACCACCAACCTTTTGGTTAACAGCCTAGTGCTTAACCATCGTACCATCAAGGCCCCTTCATTGGAAATTGCAAAGAGCTATATAAATGTCCCTGGCCAATTCTTTCAGAAGTGGACGGCCTCTTCCTTCTTCCTAGTCTGAGTCACTGTACCAAAAAGAACTGATCGATCTTCATCCATTTCAAGAAGTGGCATATGATCTAGAACCAATGGTAATGAAGGAAGAAGTCAAAGCTGCAATGAAAGAACTGGCGAAGAACAAGGCTCCGGGAATTGATGGCATACCGATTGAGATATTTCAACAAACAGAGGCCCCATTGGAGGCGCTCACTCAGTTATGCCAAGAGATTTGGAGGACAGCTACCTGGCCAACTGACTGGAAGAGAGCCATATTTGTGCCCATTCCAAAGAAAGGTGATCCCACAGAATGTAGAAATTATAGAACAATATCATTAATATCATATGCAAGTAAGATATTACTGAAGATAATTCAGAAACGTTTGCAGCAGTATATTGATAGAGAACTTCCAGAGGTTCAAGCCGGATTCAGAAGAGGACGTGGAACAAGGGATATCATAGCTGTTGTCAGATGGATCTTGGCTCAAGCCAAAGAATACCAGAAAGATGTTGACTTGTGTTTTATTGACTATGCAAAGGCATTTGATTGTGTGGATCATGACAAATTATGGATAACATTGAGAAGAATGGGAATCCCTGAGCACTTGATTGTACTCATGAGGAATCTGTACCTTGACCAGGAGGCTGTCGTTCGAACAGAACAAGGGGACACTACATGGTTTAAAATCAAGAAGGGAGTGCGTCAGGGTTGTATTCTTTCTCCACACTTATTCAATCTATATGCTGAGCAAATAATCCGAGAAGCTGGACTATATGAAGAAAAACGTGGTATCAGGATTGGAGGAAGAATCATTAACAACCTGAGATATGCAGACGATACAACTTTGCTTGCTGAAAGTAAGGATGACTTAAGGCACCTACTGATGAAGGTTGAAGAATACAGTCTGCAGTATGGATTACATCTCAACATAAAGAAAACAAAAATCCTCACAACTGGACCAATGAGCAGCATCACAATAAATGGAGAGAAGATTGAGGTTGTCAAGGAATTCACGTTGCTTGGTTCTACAATCGATGCCAACGGAAGCAGCAGTCAGGACATTAGACGACGTGTAGCATTGGGAAAGTCAACTGCGAAGGAACTGTTTCAAGTTCTGAGGAGCAAGGATATCTCCTTGAGGACTAAGGTGTGCCTGACACAAGCCGTGATATTTCCAATCACCTGGTATGCATGTGAGAGCTGGACAATGAATAGGGAAGACCGAAGAAGAGTTGATGCTTTTGAGTTGTGGTGCTGGCGAAGAATGCTGAAAATACCGTGGACTGCTAAAAGAACTAACAGATCTGTCCTGGAGGAAGTGCAGCCAGAATGCTCCTTGGAAGCAAGAATGGCCAGACTTCGTCTCACCTATTTTGGTCATGTTGTAAGAAGGGACCATTCCCTGGAGAAGGATGCCATGCTTGGTAGGGTGGAGGGTCGACGAAAGAGGGGGAGGCCTTCAGGGAGATGGATTGATACAGTGGCTGCGATGATGGGCTCGAGTATAGCATGGATTGTTGGGGCTGGCGTGGGATCGGGCAGTGTTTCGTTCTGCTGTGCATGGGGTCGCTATGAGTCGGAAACGACTCGACGGCACTTAACAACAACAACAACAACAACAACATATAAATGTCAGTATCATTACTGTACTATGATCAGGTCATATTCTTTAGGACTATTCCAGCCCTGGGAGCTCTCTGGTGGCATAGTGCCTAAGGCATTTAACTGTTAACCAGAAGGCTGGTTGTTCAAAGCCACCAGCCACTCCTCGGAAGGAAGGTTGGGTAATATACTTCCGTAGTGATACTGCCTTGGAAACCCAAGGAGGGGCCGTTATGAGTCGGATCTGACTCGATGGCAGTGCATTCCAAAGTATTTCCCACCACCTTGGGGCACTTTCTGAGCTGCTGGAATTTTGATTTGATCATGGATTTGTTTTCCCAGCTTCTCATCTGGTCTAGGCAGGATAGTGTGAATAACTTGTGTCCAAAATTTCTGCCCCTATATGAGTATATGCAATTCCAGGCCTCGTGTTTTTTCATCCATTGAGAAGAAATGGCAATTCTCCAAATTGCTTTGGGGTCCAGGGAAATAGGCCATCCAGGCCCATGTGTAGCCACCTCTACACTGGGACCCCATCTCTACAAGACATCCAGACCCCAAGTGTTTCACTAAGTGCTCTGTGTCTAAGAATTCATTTTCTAGTTTAGGCTTCTAGCCTACAGTTTAGGCTTTCATAATATGAATAGAATAAAGCACAGTAGATCAATTAGGGAACAGTAATTTATATTATGACAGTGAGTTTTATACTATATATGTACCAAAAAAACCCCAAACTCACTGCCTTTGAGTCAACTCCAACTCATAGTGATCTCTCCTTGGGTTTCCAAGGCGGTATCTCTATGGAAGTAGATTGCCAGTCTTCCTTCCGAGGAGTGGCTGGTGGGTTTGAACTGTCAGCCTTCTGGTTAGCAGTCAAATGCCTTACATAGCTATATAAAATACAGTCACAGTTGGGAGCTAGTACCAGGGTCCTATGCTATTGTGCACAAAGAGTAATTGGCAGCATCTTGGTTGCACGTCCATTTGCTCCCACTGGAAATGTGAACTTTGCTGTATTTTATTTTGACTTTAACCATCTTATTTCAGTGTTGTGTTTTATCATAACAATGAGTTTTGATAATGATAAATTAGAAGCTCATTCACTTAGGTCTTAAATGCTATTCAGAACTTGACTTGGTAATTTTTGTTTATTTTGTTCAAGCAGTTTATTATTTTTAGCCTCCAGTAACACACTTCATATAGTTATAAAACACCTTTGTTATTGGAATGTTTTCCCAAGAAAAATAACTTGTCATTGAGAACCTAAAACTCTGATTTCTCTTTTCCCAGTGAAACTGTTTGTAGCTCATTTTTGGAAACCTGAGTTTGCTTAACAACACATCACATCGCAGAATATCAAACTGTGATTTTTAAATTTATTTTGGGGAGAAAGTACATTGTAGAGGAAAGTACCCAGGTCCCAGAATAAATTCTTGGCTCTGCCATTTGCTAGATGTGGGTGTTTGGGTACGTTTTAGTTCCTTTATCTGCAAAGGGGGATAATAATATTTATCTCACAGAGTTGTTGGGAGGATGAAATCATGAATATGAATGCCCAGCTTATAGTAGCACTCAGTAAATATTGTTCCCCCTCTTTCCCTTTATGAAGTTCAACATACTGTCCCATTCATTCTGTATTCTAGTTGGGCAATCCTACTTCCGTAGTGATACTGCCTCGGAAACCCAAGGAGGGGTCGCTATGAGTCGGGGCCGACTCGACGGCAAATAACAACAACAACAACAAGTAACTAACACAGAGAAAACACATTGTTAAATAAATGAATGAATATCTTGAAAAATATTTTTAGAGATCCTCAAGTTTGAACTATGCATACTTCTTCCAATCTCACATTTGTGGTGGATGTTTTTCATTCATAGTCAAGCAACTATTTATTGAACACCTACTATGTGATCTTCACTGAGTAGGCACAATGAGTATAGCAGTGAGCAAACGTGGGTGCAGTCCTTGACTCCTTGGAGCTTTTGCTCTACTGGAATATTAGAATCCCAATTTCCCAGTGAAAATTCCAGTGCTTCACTGGTCTGGACATTTTTTTTTTTTAACACAATGTTACATAGTCCTAGGTGAAGGGTAGAGCAGCATAGAGCAGATTTCATGACAATGAGTGCCTGCAGTGTTAGTGGGAAAGGGCACTCACCCCCAGGAGGGGAGCAACCTGGGAAAGTAAAAAGTGTGCTGTGAGCTGCCACTCTAGGCTATTTACTACCAAAACCGAAACCAAACTCCCTGCTGTCGAGTCGCGGCCCCCCCCCCCCCACTCATAATAACCTCTCCCTGGGTTTCTGAGGCAGTATCTCTACAGTAGATTACCCAATCTTCCTTCTGAGGAGTGGCTGGTGGGTTTGAACTGCCAGCCTTCTGGTTAGCAGTCAATGCCTTAGGTGCTATGCCACAAGGGCTCCTCATTTACCTGCAGCCCTGACTTAATGCCAATTCATTGTTTTAGTTTCCTTTTGGTTCTCTGAATTTTTTAAAGATCATTTCAAAGATTCTTTGTCCCTCCTCCCTCTGGAATGGTCATGCCTTTGGTCAAAATGAACAAGTCATGTCATGGTTTTGTCTGTTTGAGAATCAGCAGGTCTTTTGCTGGGTGCTGCAAACAAGATCTTGATCATCAAGAACATTTCTATTAAAATCAGATTTAAATATTAAACTTCCTTTTCCCTTCTTCCTGTAGAGGATGTGTGTATGTGGGGGTTGGAGAGGTAAAGTGGAGGTACTTCTTAGCTCTGAAAAGAGGATGATGGGGCTGGAATGCCTGACAAGGAACTATAATAGTCTCCTGTCCTCTCTAAATCCTTGTATTCAGCAAGAACTCCCTGTAGTTCCTGTCTAGTTCATCCTTTTTTCTTAACAGTAGGATGTAGATCAACCTGAAGACTGCTTGTAAATGCCTTATTGTTTTTTCCTAGTCAAAGATGGACCCAAGCAAGGGGTTCCTGCCAGAAGGTGGTCTCTAGGAATTTAGTTTTCACAAGCATCAACCAGGCTGTATTTTGTGTACTCTCTCACCCACGCTCCTACCCCTGCTGGCTGCAGCTGGGTCTCTTGTAAACTCAGTCCAGCCAAAAGCTGTTAGATGCTTTGGCCATCTCCCTGACTGCACACATTTCTCATCACATCACAGGAAAAAAGACATCAGATTTAGAGCTGGAAGGGAGCTTAAGGGATTTAGTTGGAACTTTTTCATTTTACAGAGAAATAAACAAGAGGCCTGGAGAGCAGCACCATTGACTTCTCAAAAGTCACATGGCTAGTTAGTGAATAGACTCAGAATGAAACCGAAGTCTTCTGAACCTCAGGCTAGGGATCTTTTGACTCAGCCATGGGTGTTCTTATGTCATGCATGTCTTACAGTGTGATTTGTAAATGGACCAAACTTGATCTATAAACTGTCAAGTAAATCACATGGTTATGAGTCATAAATTTTGGCAAGAATATAATAATAGCAACAACATTAACAATATAAAACAAAACTATTTTTGAGTGTTAGCTATATACCTGGAACTCTGGTGGCACAGTGGTTAAAAGCATTTGGCTGCTAACCAAAAGACCAGTGGTTCGAACCTACCAGCTGCTCCATGGGAGAAAGGCAGTCAGCTTCCATAAAGATTTACAGCCTTAGAAATCCTAGGGGACTGTTCTACTCCTCTGCCCTATAGATCACCTATGAGTCAGAATCTATTTGATGACAGTGGGTGGGTAAGTACATACCATTAAGTACCTCATACAGTCATCTTCTAATGATCTTACAAAGGACCTTGGTGGCGCAGTCCCTAAGGCATTTGACTGCTAACCAGAAAGTTGGTGGTTCAAACTCATCAGCTGCTCCGTGGAAGGAAGATGGGGCAATCTACTTCTGTAAAGATTCACTGCCTTAGAAACCCAATGCGGGTTGCTGTGAGTTGGAATCAACTCGATGGCAGTGGGTTTAGTATTTTTTTTGGTTAATCTTACAAGGTTGAAATGTTTCCTGGTCTTGTGCCATCCTCACATTGTCAGAATGTTTGAGTCTATTGTCACAGCTATTGTGCGAGTCCATCTCACCAAGGATCTCCCATGCATTTGCTGGCCCTTCATTTCACCAAACATGATAAGCTCCTCCAGTGATTGCCCCCTCTTGATGACACATGCAAAGCAAGTGAGTCAGACAAGGTCTGCTGTGATTCATAAGGTTTTTTTTTTTTTTTTTAACTTTTTATTGTGATTTGGGTGAAAGTTTACAGAGCATATTGGTTTTCCATTCAACAGTTCATATACATGATCCATAAGGTTTTCATTGGCTAATTTTTGGAAGTAGATTAAATTGCTAGGACTTTTTTCCTAGTCTGTCTTAGTCTGGAAGCTCTACTGAAAAGACCCCCTGGTTCGATTTTAGAGGATGATTTCCATGCCATGCCTCACATTGTCTTCTTTCACAGTGCTTCTCATTCCTGGGCACATCTGGAGGTTAAGTGGAAAAGGCAAACAGCCTGGTCATCTCTGAGCAACTTCTCTTACCCTCTGTTCATGATGATGGCTATGTATTGATTCATTGTAGCATTGTTGTATATGTGATGCTTTGTAAATCCATCAGTCATGGTGAGATGAGCAGGTGAAGGTAGGAGATATAAAAAGATGGAAACTCTCTCCTGAGGCCATTGCACAAGGCATAGCATTTTCTTTCTGTACTTGCATGGTAGGATTAACTATACTTCCTACCAATAAAAAATTAAGGTAGATTAAAATTGCTCTATGTGTAAAATGCCTCAATTCCTTCTTTCTTGGGGATCTAGGTCAGTAAAAGTAGGGGAAATGACCTATGAATATATATACCTTCAACAGAGGCTGTAACTAAGTAA
This sequence comes from Orycteropus afer afer, assembly GCF_000298275.1. NCBI lineage: Eukaryota > Metazoa > Chordata > Mammalia > Tubulidentata > Orycteropodidae > Orycteropus > Orycteropus afer. The sequence continues at coordinate 2,887,522 of NW_006921759.1, forward strand.
CACACAGCTGTCAAGTCGGATCTGACTCATAACGACCCCTCCTTCAGTTTCCAAGGTGGTACGGAAGTAGATTGCCCAAATTTCCTTCTGAGAAGTGGCTGGTTGGTTTGAACCGCCAGCCTTCTGGTTAACAGTCAAATGCCTTAGGCACTATGCATCTGCCTATATATTTGTATGTGCTGCAAATATATCCATGAATGTAGTAAGCATACAGAGGACAAAGTTATGGAAACGTCTTAGTCATAACCAAACACCTGGAGAGAATGAGTCAAGGAGTATGGAGGCTCAGGACCATAATCTTGGGGGACACTAAGGTCAATTGGCATAACATAGTCCACAAAGACTATGTGTTCTAAATCGTACTTTGATGAGTAGTGACTGGGGTTTATCTGAGGTGCAACTATTGGTCTCTCCCTATCTGAAGCAAAGAAGAGTGAAGAAAATCAAAGACAAAGGAAATAAATAGTCCAGAAGACTCATGGAGCATGTGAACCCCAGCCTCCATGACCCTGAGACCAGAAGGACTAGATGGTTCTTAGCTACCACTGCTGACCACTCTGACAGGGATCAAAGTAAGAGTTCCTGAATTGTTGTTGTTAGGTGCCATCAGGTTGGTTCCAACTCATATTGACTCCATGTACAAAAGAACAAAACACTGCCTGGTCCTTTGCCATCCTCACAATCCTTGCTATGCTTGAACCCATCGTTGTAGACACTGTGTCAATCCATGTCCTTGAGGGTCTTCCCCTTTTTCACTAATCCTCTATTTTACCAAGCATGTTCTCCTTCTCCAGGGACTGGTCCCTTCTGACAACAAGATCAAAGTAGGTGAGACAAAGTCTGCAAAGTCTGGTCGTTCTCACTTTGAAGGAACATTCTGGCTGCATTTCTTTCAGGACAGATTTATTCATTCTTCTGGCAGTCCATGGTATTGTCATTATTCTTTGCCAGCACCATAGTTCAAAGGCAGTAATTCTTCTTTGGTCTTCCTTATTTATTGTTCAGCTTTCACATGCATATAAGGCAGTTGAAAATACCATGGCTTGTGTTAGGTTCACCCTTAGTTTTCAAAGTGATATCTTTGCTCCTTAACAATTTAAAGAAGTCCCCTGCAGAAAATTTGCCCAGTGTAATACAATGTCTGATTTCTTGACTGCTGCTTCCATGGATGTTGATTGTTGATCCAGGTAAAATTAAATCTTTGACAACCTCAGTCTTTTTTGCATTTATTGTAATGTTGTTCATTGTAGGTCACAGATAGAGTAGGGAGAAATGTGGAACAAAACTCAAAACCATAAAAAGACCAGGCTTTCTGGTCTGATAAAATCCATGGCTCTTAGACACTCTCAGAACTGAATTTAACCTCTGTAACTCATCTGGCAGCCAAACTACAGACAGGCCTATAAGGTAAACAGTAATATTAGGAATGTCCTCATTAGAACAAACAAGCATATGAGATCAAGAGGGCGGCATTTGCTCAGGGATAGAGCTAGGAAAGCGAGAGAGGACAGGAAGGAAAGATGAAAGGAAGGGGTAAGTGCAAGGAGAAAGTGGGAAGAATGCTGTTATGGAGTGGGAACTGCAGTAAATGCCACGAAACAGAATGTGTGTGGATCGTTGAATGGAAAACCAATTTAGTCTGTAAACTCTCACCCCAATTACAATAAAAAGGAAAAATAAAATAAGAAGAAAGTACATGAAATGAAAGAAATCACTGAAGAAAATGAAAATATGATAGTCTGAGAGAAGAGAGTAATTCTGTAGGGAAATGAACCACCAATAAGGCTCATCTGTCTCTTAGATCCAGATAGGAAGCTGATGTGGAGTTGACGCTGACTCACAGCAACCTGATCTACAACAGAACAAAAGAAGATAAGTGGACAATTCTGTTGTGATCCACAGAGTTTTCTGTGGATTTTCTGATTTTCAGAAATAGATCGCCTTTCTTCCTAGTCTGTTTTAGTCTGGAAGCTCCACTAAAACCTGTCTGCCATGGTGACTCTGCTGATGTTTGAAATCCATTGGCATAGCTTCCAGCATCATAGCAACATGCAAACCATCACAGAATAAACTGATAGATGAGTGGGAGTCTTTTATATTACTCTCCCCAAATTACAGAGACACTTTAATGCAGGTTGGACTCTCTTTCTATAACTGATGTGTTTCTAGCCATTTCAAGGTAATTATTTTTTTTGTAAACAAACCCAAAAAACGATACTTTAAAGGCATAGAGAGAGTCTTTATTTAAAGAAATACTTCTTAGAAGGTGTTTCTGTAAACAAAGAACCACGAGATTTTATATACTAATTTACCTCCATATCTGTATTGAAAGACACACTCATTTACAATGACTTACAAACAGTCTTGTCAATCTTGAATCTATTCTGAATCATATATTTTTTAAATTTGTGATTTGGGTGAAAGTTTACAGAGCAAATTCATTTTCCATACAGCAGTTCACACACATTTTGTTTCATGACATTGACTGCAATAATAGCTCTCTTCCCACTTCCTCCCTGTAGTTACCTCTTCCCTGTGTCCTTCTTTCCTATGCATTCTTGCCCCCTGAGCTATCTCCCTATGCAAATAATGCCCTTCTGTTGTCCCATGATTGGTCGTACTAGGGAGTGTATCTACCTGACATAAATGTTCACCTTACTTGCCTGTCTATTGTTGGGCTGGAAACCATGGGAGTGAGTTCCAGACTTGAAGTGTAACTAGGGGCCATAGTCTCAGAGGTTTCACCGCTGAATCAGATTTTCCAGCTAAATGTGTCATCTTTACCTTCTTCTCACTGAAAAGATCTTTAGAACTGCTGCCCATGAGCCACTTCTTTCACTGACAATTTTCCCTCTTCAAGAACCACAGAAGGTTAGAGCTAGGGGGACTTCAGAAGCTGTGAGACTCATCCCCTTTCTAAGACATGAAGAAACTGAGGCCCAGTGCCTGAGTTTATTTTTGTTATCTGTTTATTTTCTCACATTGTCTCCAATAATGTTTGCGGGTGTTAAAGGAAACTGTGTCGCAATGCAATTCCTTGACAAACCATTTGGGCTGAGGTAGCACGCTGTCGTTGCTGATTCTTTATTCCACTGTTGTCCTGCTAGGTATTCTTACATTGCCACTTTCTAGGTTTCCCCACCTGCTGATTATTTTGCATTTTGGATGATTTCTCTCCCAACTGCCTTCATTTGCATTTTTCCTAAATCAAATGTCATTGTGATCATTTCTGTTCATATTTCTAACCTCTTTAAATCCATCTGTGTTAATTTTCTGTCCTCGATGATGTCTGCAGCACCTCCTAATTTAATAGCAACCAAAAAATGTTATTAACAAAATGTGTACGCCTTGTTCCCAGTTATTAATGAAGAAGATGCTGAATAAAACTAGATTGACCAGACACTTTTGAGCCTTCCATTAGCTGCCCCCTCCAACAGATAGTGAGCTGTTTTTCATCACTGGTCCTTGTTTATCAAAGTTAAGGATTTGCAATCATCCTGCCCCAATTCCTACTAATGCCAAGCAAAGATATTGTCAAAGAGCGTTTCAGAGGTGCTGTTTCAAATGCTCCATCAAGCTTCACAGATATAACAGCTATAGGAGTCATTGGATTGAAAATTTTAATTAACAGTAAAATATGTTGAGTTTCCCCTTCCAGATGGAAATTTCTAGCTTTGTTTTTTAAAACTATTTTAGAAGTGGGCACATATGGTTTTCTTCAACTTTTTCTATTAAATTTTCTGTAGGTTTTTGTACAGATTTGCTACTTACTTCCCTTTGAATTTAAAGGTGCATAAATCACTATGTGTTTGTAAGAGACACAAGAGATGTGTAAGAAATGGCCCTTGTCTTGAAAGGAAGTCCCTGGGTCATACAAATAGTTAATATGCTCAGCTGCTAACTGAAAGGTTGGCGGTTCAAATCTTGGAAGAGAGCCCTGGTGATCTACTTCTGAAAAATCAGCCACTGAAAACCATGGGGAGCTCCATTCTACTCTGACAAACATGGGGTCAGAGTTGCCTCTGTGGTAAACGGTTATTGGTTATCATGAGGAGTTTACAATCTGGTAGAGCTGAGTGGGCTTGTGTATACAATAAAGACAGTCTTAAAAGATAATTTGTAGTTAAATTGTTCAAAAACTTCACCCTTAGTAGGTGTATATTTCCCTAGAAATAAGACTGATGACATGAACAGATGTGTACACACCCATGTTCAGTGCAGCATTATTTACAATAGCAAAAAGATGGAAACAACCTAATTGCCCATCAATTCCTGAATGGAAAATTAAGCTATGGTGCATACATACAGTGGAATATTATGCAACTCTAAAAAATAATAATGAATCCATGAAATATCTCAAAACATGGATGAATCTGGAGGACATTATCCTGAGTGAAATATGTCAATCATAAAAGAAAAATATTATATGAGGCCACTATTAAAACATCAAGAATAGGTTTACACAGTGAAAGACACATTTTTTGGTGGTTACTAAGGAGGGGAGGGAGAGAAAATGAGAAGCACAAACTAGATAGTAGATGATTAATTCTGGTGAAGGGAAAGGTCATAACAATATGGAGGAAATCAGCACAGTGTGACCAAGGCAAAGGAAGACACAGAGGTATGCCCGGATAAAGGAAGCGACAGTAAGTGATATAACATACACAATCCTGCAACAGCAATAATAGCTAGCAATAATGTGTGATTAGATACATGGGTAAATATGCATGCTAAATAGGTGAGGGAGGTCATATACAAGTACACCCATGTACGTATATATAGATGGTGGTATATATGTCAGAGCTCTGGTGGTGTAGTGGATAAGACATTTGGCTGCTAACCAGAAGGTCAGCAGTTCAAACCCACCAGCTGCTCCATGGAAGGAAGATGGGACAGTCCACTTCCACAAGGATTTACAGCCTCAGAAATCCAGTGGGGCTCGCTATGAGTTGGAATCAACTTGATGGCAATGAGTATTTTTCTATGTCTGTGTGGATATGTCTACATACATATTTGCAAATGCTGACATATAGTCATATATTATGTAATAGGGTACATAGGGGGCACAGTTATAGAAACTACTTAGATACTGAACCACTAGACCTGAAAGCTAATACTATAGTTTTGGGGGACATCTAGGTTATTTGGCAAAACAGTTCATAAAGATAATGTTCTATATCATTGTCTGGTGAATAATGTCTGGGGTCTTAAAAAGCTTATGAGCAGTCATCTTTGATACAATTATTGGCTCTTCCCACCTGGTGCAAAGGAGAACAAAGAGAAATGAAGACTCAAGGAAGTAATTAAACCACAGGACTAATGGCCCACATGATCTACAGTCTTCTCTAACTTGAAACCAGAAGAATTAGATGGTGCCCAGCTATCAATATTGACTGCTCTTACCAAGACCACAAGTCCCAGTTAGAATGGGTAAAAAATGTGGAACAAAATTCAAAGTGAAAAAAAAAAAGACCAGACTTTCTGGTCTGAAAGAGACTTGAAGAACCCCTAAGACTATTGCCCTGAGACAACCTTCTAATTTGAAATTGAAGACACTCCTAGACCCCACCTTTCAGTCAAAATATAGATGGGACTATAGAACAAATAAAGGAGCTCTGGTGGCGTAGTGCCTAAAGCTTTGGACTGCTAGCCAGAAGGTTGGTGGTTCAAAACCACCAGCCACTCCGTGGAAGGAAAACTGGGCAATTGGCAATCTACTTCTGTAAAGATTTACCTCCTCGGAAATCCAAAGGGGGTCACTATGAGTCAGAATCGACTTCATGGAAGTGAGTTTGGTTTTTGGTTTATAGAACAAATAACAACACCCACAAAGAATGTATTCTTTAGAACAATCAACAGACACTTCACCAGACTATGATGTAGAACATTAGACCAAAAGGGCAACATTTCCCCAAAATCAAAGATGAGAGAATAGGGACCGGAAACTGGACTACTGGAAATGGGGAACCCAAGGAGAAAATAAGGAGAGTGCTGACTCATTGCAGGGATTGCAACCAATATCACAGGACAATTTGTGTATGAACTATTGATTGGAAAACTAATTTGCTATGTAAACTTTCACCTAAAGCACAATAAAATGTTGTTTGTTTTTTTTACAAAAAAAAGCTTCACATTGACTGTAGTATTATGCCATTAAGCCAATTCTGATTCGTAGCAACACTATAACCGAAAAATAGAAACTCACATTCACTGCCATCAAGTCAATTCCAACTCATAGTGACCCCCATTGAGTTTCTGAGGCTGTAACTATGGAAATAGATTGTCCCATCTTCCTCCCATGGAGTAGCTGGTGGGCTTGACCTTCTGGTTAGAAGCCAAATGTCTTATCCTCTATGCCACCAGAACTTCTTAGCAACCGTATGGGACAGAGTAAAACTTCCCCATAGGATTTTCTGTGATCTTTACAGGACCAGATAGCCAGACCTTTCCTGCTGCTGGGCTGCTGGGTGGGTTCAAACACCCAACCTTTCAGTTAGTAGTCAAGAGCTTAATCATTGCTCTACCAGGGCTTCTGCACCCAGTCTCTTAGGCCTGTAGAGCTATGAATATGGGCTAGGGTCGCTGGAGGAAGCCTGATGCAGAAGGGGAGCTTTGAGCAGAACCTTCAAAGGTGAAAAAGATTTCCACAGATAAGAATAAGGGGAAGGTAGGAAAAACACTTGAGCAAAAGTGGGGAGAGAGGACTATATTATGTGGGGTCATGGCAAAGTTTAAAAAAATAGAAGAAGGAAATTGACGGGTATAACATGTTGTAAATCCAGTTACCTGCCTGACCTCTCTTACTGGATGTCTCTTAGGCATCTTAAACTCAGTGTGCCCCAAAACTGAAGTTGTGACTCTACTCTCTTCCCCACGGTCTTGCGTGTACTTACTTACTAATCTGTAGTGAATAGTTTCACATGTTTTTCACCACATCGAAGATGAAATACATGTAACTATTCACATATTAGATATTAGATTAGTAAGTAAGCACACGCAAGCCGATGCTTACGCTGCTTACTGGGTCCTCTGTCCCTGTCAGGGATTGTAAATTTGAAAAGAGGCTTTGATTCTGCAGGAAGGTGCTGTGGGCTTGAGGGACAGATGTCAGCCATATCTAGAAGTAGAATCTTTGTTGTGTGTGAGAAAATTGTGGAATTGTTCACTGCAGATTAGTAACTAAACTCATGCTTATCTTACTTGTTGAGTAATCTGACACTGCCTAAAAGACCCTACCTGATCAGATTCTTGCTTACCTATCACGCTCCACCTTGTGTCACTCTCGCCCTAGCTCTCAGCCTCTGGCCTTCTTGATCCCGTCAAGTCCTTCCTGCTGCCACTTGGTTTTCTCTCCATAGTTTCCTCAGACACAGTTCCTCTGTCCCTCCCTCACTCCCATCCCCCAAATGCTTCTCAACTTAATATTACCTGATAAGAAAGGCCTTGTCCCTGGGTGGTACAAACTGTTAAGTGCTCGACTACAAAAAATCCAAACTCACTGCCATCAAGTCGGATCCGACTTATAGTGACCCCTCCCTGGGTTTCCAAGGCGGCATCACTAGGGAAGTAGATTGCCCAACCTTCCTTCCGACGAGCCATAAATTTGGCATTTCAGACCCAGCCAGAAGCGCCTCAGAATACAGGCCTGGCAGGCTGCTTCCAAAGAGTCACAGGTTCGAAAATAGTATGGAGCAGTTCTATAGCAGCAGCAGCAGCAGCAGCAGTAACCAAGACGCTGTCTATCTAAATGGCTCCTTCTATCTCCTGTCACAGCTCTTTATTTACGTCATAGCATTAATCCCAATCTAAACATCTTGAGGACATAGCCTTGCTCCTCTTGTTCCTCCTTTATCTCCTAGTACATGCTAAGCAGTCAATGAATATTTGTCAAATTACAGAATGAATAAAATGGGAAAAGTAAGAGTAATCAGGCCGGTTGAAGATCTTTGATTGTCAAGAAGAAGAAAAGTTGAGGATTGACGAGAAAAGTAATAAGAAGAAGTTGTCAAATTTTAAGGAAACAATGATAGGTTTTTAGGAGTGTGAATGTAGTAACAATACGCCAACAGTATTGAGGAGGGAAAAGAACAGGTTGTTCCAAGATTATGACAGGAATCCAGGTAAACTGATGAGAGCCTGCAAAGGGTGTTGGAGGCGAAATGAAGTGGAAGGGGAAAATCTGAGGTTTTGAAGACAGACTCCCTTGAATTTGTTCTTTTTAGTTTTAAGCTTTTATTTTGAAATTATTTCAAACCTTGAGAAGTTATAAAAATCCAATGAAAAATACCTGTACCTGTGATCCAGATTCACTAATTATTAATATTTTGCCCCATTTGTTTTGTCATGCTCTCTTTATATGTGTGTGTATATAAATGTGCATTCCTACATATTTTTTTTCTGATTCATTTGAGACATCATACTCCTTCATTCCTAAATACTTCATTGTGTATTTCCTAATAGCAAAGACCTTTTTTACATAACCACAGGATAATTACTAAAATCAAGAATTTAATATTGATAGAATACTATCACCTAAAATATAGTCCATATTCAAATTTTGCCAGTTGCCCCAATAATGTCCTCTATAGCAATTATTTTCCTAGACCAGGCATTACAATAAATTGCAATTTCATTTTTTTTGGTTGTTGTTTTTTAATATTACTTTCTTGTGTTTTTGATGAAGGTTTACACAGCAGTTTAGGTTCCCATTCTATACAAATTGTTCGGTGACATTGGTTACATTCTTCACAATGCATGTAATTTCGTATTAGTCTCTGTGGTAGTTAAGGTTGTGTCAACTTGGCTGGGCCGTGGTCTTTGAGTGGCTCGGCAGCTGGATGTATTTATCCCCCATAATGAGACTGGGTAGTTAATTCCATGGTAGAATCTGCTATGAGACGTTAATCAGTGGAAGAGGAGCTGCGTTTGGGGGTGTGGTCTGTTTCCAGTATATATATGGAAGAGCTTTAGAAAAGGTCTCTAGCATATCTGGATCTTACATTAAGCTGACTCTTTATCTCCAGTTCCTGGACTTGAATCAGTAGCCTACTGTTCTGATTTCCTAGTGTAGTTCTGACAGGAATATACCATAAATGGGATGGCTTGAACAAACAGGAGTTTATTCTCTTACAGTTTGGAGGCTTTAACTCCAAGTTCAAAGTGCCAGGCTCTAGCGGCTGGGTGAAAGCCCATAGACCTTGGGCTTCAGCTCTGCTTCTTGGTCCCATCCCACTGAAGCTAGAGGCATCTCTTCATTCAGGCGGCTACTGACTGCTGAGGCTAACAAGCCCAAGGTCAACAAATAAAATGGCACAGTCCCGATGTTACTAAACCACATGGCAGGCCATTAATTCAAGTCCATTGTAAGTCCCAAGGTCAGCACAGCATGGTAGAGTGTTGAACAATGACACGGCTACATGAAGGGTCCAAGCGTGCCATAAACTAGAGACCGTTCCCAAAGCTGTTTCTTATATATGGGAAGCAGACCACATACCCAAAGGCAGCTACTCAGTTGCTCACAGTAGATTCTACCATGGAGTTGATTACCAGTCTCATCATGGGGAATACTATATCCAGCTGCCCAGCCACTCAACCAGGCCTAGCCAAATTGACACACAAACATAACCACCACACCTACTGTGTTGCCTCCCAATATTGGGATTGTGCTATTTTATCTGCTGACTTTGGGTTTGTCAGCCTCAGCAGCCAGCAGCTGCCTGAGTTAGGAGACACCTCTAGTTCCAGTGGGCCTGAAATAAGAAGCAGAGATGAAGCCCAAGGTTGAGGGGCCTTTACCTATCCCTCAGAGCTGATACTCTGAATCTGGACTTCTAGCCTCCTGAATTTAAGAGAATAAATTCTTGTTTGTGAAGCCAAGAACTTGTGGTATTTCTGTTATAGCAGCACTAGAGAACCAAGACAGTCTCCTTTAATCTTCAGTCTTTCTTTGATTTTATAACATTGACATTTCTAAAGTGTACAAGTTGGTTATCTTGTAGAATGTCACTCAATTTAGGTTTGCTCATGTTTTCTTATAATTAACTCAAATTGTATAGGAATACTACATTAGTAATATTTTGTCCTCAAATCAAGCAGGAGGCACATATTGTCACTTTGTCATAGTATTGCTGGTGTGAACTTTGATCACTTGGTTAAGGTGCTATCTACCAGGTTTCTCCTCTGTGAGATTACCATTTTTCCCTTTGTAATTCATAAATAATTTATGCTGAGATACTGTGAGCCTATGTAAATAATCTTTTCTTTATCAAACCTTTACCCAATAATTATAGCACATATTAGTGACTCTTACCAGAATCCATTATTGCCATGTCAGCTGCCAAATGATTTTCTAACTCCATTATTTCTTCTAAATTGTTAGTTGGCATTCTATTATAAGGAAGAGTTTTTGCTTTTCCCTTTTGTTTAGTCATGGCTTGTGGATTCTTAGTTTGGTCAATCTATTACTGTCATTGTTCATTTTGATGCTCAAATAGTATAAATGGACTACTGTATTCTTTACATGGCCACATCACTTTTTGAGCACTTTCTTACTTTCTGATACAGAAAGATATACCAGGCTTCTGTTGTCATTTCCCTGCTTAGGCCTGGCATCAACCATTTCCTCAAGGAGTCCTGATTCCTTTAAATGGTGAATGCTGTTTAAGAACCGTCATCTGAGGGCTAGGTGTACTCATCTGCTGTTGAGCTTTCCTTGTTCCTAGCCTATTTCTCCATGAAATTTTGACTCATGGGATATAAGGAGTGAAGGAGATGTAGCTCAGGAGATTAGCATAATGGTTGCTTCAAAAGACCAAAAATGACCCCCAAACTCAAATGCTTTTGCGGCTGCTAAAACCTATTGGAGCCAAGCGCCACATTAAGGCTAGGCAGCAGGTGGCAACTTGTTCTCTCAAAGGTACAATTTGCCAGGTGGTGACTGCTACCAGGCCTCCTCAGGGGATTTTCTGGGCTATTCTTACAGATTGTCATTGTTATCTAGAAGGAAATCAGTGCTGACCCAGTATCAACAATGGGGAAAGCACCAAATGTTCTTCACTGATGGAAAGGTACAGTGCAGGCATCTGAACTGGAGGAGGTTAAATGCAGATCCCAGGGACTGAGATAACATCTATTTCAAATGAGCCTTAGCGTTACTGAGGAATGGGGACAACAGTGTCTTTCTCTCTTTGATGCTTTTGATTGAATGACTCCCTTCCCATACAGGTGCCATCTACTCACAAGACACACACCCAGACACACGTATACTCACACATACTCTCACAGGTTCTACCTCTAAAACCTGCCTGCTCAAGCTGCCATGTTGATCCTACTTTCTATTATGCTTGTTGTTGTTATGTGCCATCTAGTCGGATTCGACTCATAGCGACCCCTCCTTGGGTTTCTGAGGCAGTATCACTAGGGCAGTAAATTGCCCAACCTTCCTTCCAAGGAGTGGCTGGTGGGTTTGAACCACCAGTCTTCTGGTTAGCAGTCAAGTGCCTTTAGGCACTATGCTACCAGAGCTTCCTTCTATTACACTACTAACTGGAAAAAAGGATGTGCTATAAATGTAACTGGAATTCCCTTTGGTTATGTTTTGGGGTCGTCTGGTGAGTTCTCTCTTTTGGAACTTTCAATAGCCACAAAATTGAATTAGGGGGCAGAACAACCACACTGGTGTCTGATTTGGAGCAAACATCTATTTCCAGCTAGACTGGGGGAAAACCAGTCAGAGTGATTCTGGTTTCAGATCTGGTGAGTGGGACAAGCTAAGTGCTGTTTACATTTAGCCTTCATCTTGTTAACCGGTAGAAGTTATGTGAGCCTTCAAAGACGTTTTTTCCCTACTGACCATTTACATGACTAGATTCAAGCATGTATTTTGAGCATAAAAGGAGGTTGAGGGAAATTGCTTCTGCTGGAGTTTGTTGCTTCATAACCTGCTTCAGTGGAGCTTTTGAGATTGATTACCTCTGCTCAAGTACCAGGTAATACTCAAAGGCTGCACAGATGGAGAAAAATCACCACAGGATCGATATCAATTTCTACAGTGTCAGCAGTGACTCCATTTAGGAACATTTTCTGTGATAGATAGTGAGTTAATAAAGGTACAACATATAGGATGGGTTCAAGCAAGGGCCTTGTCACATCAGTGGAGGTGTGATTGGTTGATTGGTGTTAATGAGAGCCAAGAAGGGAGATGTAAAGATATATTAACTGGTATTTTCATCACAATAAAAAAGATATATTAACTGACTGTATTACTACATGAATCTACTATTAATAGAATTTTTCCTAAGATAGGGCTGATAACAGAAGTCGAGTTTTTTGATTAAGGCTCAAGTATAGAATCATCTTCTTCTTCTTTAAATTAACTTATTTATCCCTTATTACAAGAGAAAAACCTGTTTATTGTTAAAATTTAGAAAATACAGACAAACTGGAGGAAAAAATTACCCATAGTCCCACTTCCTGGGGAGAACCACTATAAACGTCTAAGTATGTAAGTTAGCTTACATACTTTCCTTATTTTTTCCCCTTATTTTCCTATGATTAAATATGTGTTTTTATTCAAAATGGGGGTCACATTTTACATACTATTTTGAAAACTACTTTTTCACTCATATTTCCCTGTCAATACTCCTTCAACATCCTTTATTGTTAGTTATTTCTTAATACAAAATTACTAGATGCTCTTATTAAAAATTTCGGGGTATAAGATGAAGCATGAAAGTATTTCGTGTTTGTGTGATTTGGATGAAAGTTTTCACAGCAAATTCATTTTCCATTCAATAGTTCAAACACATTGTGGTTACCTTTTCCCTGTGTCCTTCATTCCTATGCAGTCCTGCCCTCTGAGTTATCTCCCCATGCAAAATGCTCCCCTTCTGATCTCCCATGGTTGACTGTTCTAAGGAGTGTACCTACCTGGTGTAAAGGTTCACCTTTTAGGCCTAGCTATTGTTTGAGCTCTGGTGGCATAGTGCCCAAGGCATTTGACCGCTAACGAGAAGGCTGGCGGTTCAAACCCACAAGCCACTCCTCCGAAGGAAGGAATATCGGGCAATCTACTTCTATAGAGATACCACCTCGGAAGCTCAAGGAGGGGCCACTATGAGTGGGAGCTGACTTCACGGCAGTGAGTTTTCTTTTGTTTGTCTGGCTGGGAACTGCAGGAATGAATTCGATTCCAGGCCCAAAGGGTGACTAGGGGCCGTAGTTGTTTCAGGAGTTTTACCAATCTCTATCAGACCAATAAGCCTGATTTTTTTTTTTTTATGATTTTAAGTTTTGTTCCACTTTTTTCTTCCACTCTATCCAGGAAAAACATGAAAGTGTTTCCCCTCATTGCCTACCTTCCAGTCTCACTTCCCTGAGGTAATCTTTAAACCTTTTTCTTAATGTTCCTTTCTAGAAATTTTCTCTCCATGCATAAGTACAAACATGCATAATTTAACATGGCTGAACAGTATTCAATTAATGTATCATAATGTAGTCAGTCAAATCCCTTTACTTGGAAATTCAGGGTTTTTCCAATTTTTCACTGTAATAAGCATCCTTATAGTTAATTCTTTGCACAGAACCATGATTATGTCCCTGATATAAATTTGAGGCAAATGAATTGCTAGGTTAAAATATATGCACAATTCTAAGGCTTTTGATTTGTGCTGCCTATTCACCCTTCACAAGGTTTGTACCAACTTTACATTCTCACCAGTAGGCCGCATTGTTTTTTTTTTTTTTTTTTTTCGGCTTTTTGAATTGAAGTCTAATCACACGTATGGAAAGTATACAAGCCAGGCCTTAGACATGCACTGCCTAATACAGTAGCTGCTAGCCACATGTGACTACCGAGCACTTGAAATGTGGCTTGTCCGCACTGAGGTATGCTCCGAGTATAAAATACACACCAGATTTAAAAGACTTGGTACAGAAAAGAGAATGTAATATATCTTGTTAATAATTTTTATATTAATTATGTATTGAAATGATAATATTTTAGATATAATGGGCTAAATAGAATAGATTGCTAAAATTCATTCTAGTTATTTACTTTCACTTTTTTAGTGTGGTTACTAAGAAATGTTTAACTATGTAGGTAGCACACATTATGTTTCTATTGGACAGCACTAAGTTAGATTATGGTCCAGGTCCTCTGTTCCTGTACCTCTCTCACTGCCACCTGCCTATGTGTCAGTTAGGCCTAGGATTCTCTGAACTAAAGTAGCTCTCTTCGAACACTCCATTCTTTGTCAAAAAAACCCAAACTCACTGCCATCAAGTCAATTCAACTCAGAGTGACTCCTCATTAGGTTTCAGAGGCAGTATCTCTACAGAAGTGGATTGCCCAATTTTCCTTCTGAGGAGTGGCTGGTGGGTTTGAACTGCCAGCCTTCTGTGCTTAGTGGTCAAATGCCTTAGGCACTACATGACCAGAGCTCCCATTCTTTATCAGGGGTAATAAATAAACAAGTGGTAAATGTCCACTTGAGGAGGTAAGCAAAAGCAAAACCAAACCAGTTGTCATTGAGTTGATTCTGATACATGGTGACCTCATGTGTGTTGGAATAGAACTGCCATCCATCGGGTTTTCAATGGCTGATTTTTTTGGAAGTAGATAGCCAGGACTTTCTTCCAAGGAGCCTCTGGGTGGACTCGAACCTCTGTCCTTTCAGTTAGCAACTAAGTACATTAACCGTTTGTACCACACAGGGATTCTTGGATAGTACTAGGACTGCATAGTAAGACTGTAAACTACCAGAATCTACCATTAAGTATAAACTCTAAGTTGCAAAATTTAATAATTAGTTGATTGATTTATTAGAATGTGTAAGTATTTAGGCTTCAGAGATTGCTGAATTCAGCATTGTGCCTCTATCAAAATGTGCACAAAGGACATGAACAGACAAATGCACATCCTTTAGACTTAGGTCACTGATGGGCATTTGTCATCCCTCTGTGCTGCATTTTTTTTTTCTCTGTAAACAAGGGAGATGGAGTGTGGTACATAGTTCTAGACAAGAACAATCAGCACTATGTAAACACAGAGAGGAAAAGAGATTATCAAGATATCATGGGCCTATGGCTTCAGGTACTGGCTATTTCTGCTCACTCTCTGCCTTCTGAGGTTCAGTTCTCCCATCTCTCCCTCCTCACTGAGAAAACAAAACAAAACAAAAACCCAGCTGCCATCAAGTCAGTTCTGACCACGGCTGCCCCATGTGTGCAGAGTAGAACCCCACCATAGGGTTTTTATAGCTGTGACCTTTTGTGAGCAAACTACCAGGCTTTTCTTCTGAGTCCCCTCTGTGTGGGTTTGAACCGTCATCTTTTCAGTTGGTAGCTGAGTGACACCACCCAGGGACGACTCCTTCTTCATTGTCATTGTTGGATGGTACCAAGTTGATTCCACTCATGGTGGCCCCATGTAACAGAGCAGAACTGCCCCATAGGGCTTCCTTGGCTGCAGTCTTTACAGAAGCAGGTCATCAAGTATTTTCTTCCGCAGAGCTGCTGGGTGGATTCAAACTGCTGACTTTACAGGTAGCAGCCAAGCTCTTAACTATCGTACTGCCAGGGCTTCTCCTTCCTCTGGAACCAAATCAAAACTGCCTCACAGTGACCCTATAGGGCAGGTTAGACTGCCCCATCGGATTTCCAGGGCTTTATGGAAGCAGACTGCCACATCTTTCTCCTGTGGGGAGGCTTGTAGGTTTGAACCATTGACCTTTTGATTAGCAGGTGAGCACTCAACCACTGCACCACAGGGCTCCTCCTTCCTCACTTGCCCAGCTTTCTCTCCCTGTCTCTGAAACACATGTTGACTGTATTGAAACACACCGTGGGTACACACAGCTTTTCATCAAACAAATGCAGTTCACAGAGTAGGCTCCACCCCCACCCCAATCACTCCAGGCCAGAACTTGAGTAAGTAGAAAGAAAAGGGGCCAAAGGTCTTTTCCTATGAGCCCTGTTTGCTTTCTTCCCTGCTGTTGACTTTCATCTTGTTGGCTCAGCTTTAACAGTTTAAAAACATAAAACAAAAACAAAGGATACATCTTCAAGTATGTTTTGGCTCAATTTGTGCTTGATTATTTGGAATAAGACCAGAACCCTTGCTTTATTCCATTATTGCCGTCAAGTGGCTTCTTTCAGGAAGGTATCCAGGTGAAAGGAATTAAAACAAAATATCTCTGTTCCAACTTGTCTTCATCATCATGCTTTTTGTTGTATTGTGCTTAAGTTTGTGACAATGATGTTTCTAGCCCTTTGAAATGTTCTGCTTAGAGTTGCTATAAAATTGCACGGCATTATAGAGCTGATATAGGATGTCATGCTCGGTAGGGTGGAGGGTTGACGAAAGAGGGAGAGGCCTTCAATGAGATGGATTGACACGGTGGCTGCGATGATGGGCTCAAGTATAGCACGGATTGTGGGGCTGGCGTGGGATCGGGCGGTGTTTTGTTCTGCTGTGCATGGGGTCGCTATGAGTCAGAAACGACTCGTCGGCACCTAACAGCAACAATACAGCTGATAACATCTTTTAACAAGAATGAGTTTTATGTAAAACCTTTATTTTTCCCCCTTTCTTTCTTCTCCTACATTAGGAGAAAGGCGCTCTGGTGGTGCAGAGCCTACGGCATTTGACTGCTAACCAGAAGGTTGGTGGTTCAAACCCAGCAGCCACTCCAAGAAAGGAAGATGGGGCAATCTACTTCTGTAAAGATTTATGGCCTTGAAAAGCCAATGGGGGTTGCTATGAGTTGGATTTGACTCAATGGCAGTGGGACACTAAGAGAAGAAGGGAAATACCTTTGTCAAAAGGAGTGTGAACCAAAGGAATACCATCTTTGGTCCAGTATTGTCTTGACTTACTAGACAAACTTGAGTAAATGCCTTCTGAACCTTAATTTTGCCACTTGTGAAGTGCAAACAAAATGTTCTTCATTCTTCCTATGTCAGTCAGAGGAGTACTGCAATACAGACAATAAACTAATGCAAAAGAAAAAAACATTTTCTTTGTACTACGGTAGTCTTAAGGAGCTCTGGTGGCATAGTGGGTAAGGCATTTGGCTGCTAACCAGAAGAAGGTCAGCGGTTAAAACCCACAAGCTGCTCCACAAGGATGAGGGTGGGGAAGATGAGACAATCTATTCCCATAAAGATTTACAGCCTTGGAAACCTCAGTGGCAGTGGGACAGGAGTCTTGACTGATGTTTGAAATTCCTTCCCAACTTCAAATTCTGTGATTATAAGTAGTAAAATGTTTCATTCTTTCCAACCACTGTTATCGTTGTTCAATACATCAATTAAAATCTAAAGACCTATTTCCTGTCTAGTAAAACCAATACCAAACTCACTGCCTTCAAGTTGATTCTGATTCATAGCGACTTCCACTGGGTTTCTAAGGTTGTAAATCTTGAGGCAAGCAGACTGCCTCTTCTTTCTTCCATGGAGCAGCTGGTGGGTTCAAACCAATAACCTTTTGTTTAGTAGCCAAATGCCTTTGACCACTATACCACCAGAGCTCCTTCCTATCTAGTATAACCAAACCCATTGCCAATGAGTAGATTCCAACTCATAGCAACTCTGATTGGGTTTGTTTCTGAGGCAGTAAATCTTTATGGAAATAGATTGTACCACCTTCCTTCCATGGAGTGGCCAGTGGATTTGAACCTTCTGCTATCCACAATTTTAGGCACTGTGCCACCAGAGCTTCTTTCCTATCTAGTAAGCCAGGCTATAATTTTGCCCAAAACAGACTGTCTTGCACCTCTCTTCTCATCCTATTCAAAGCCAAGCATAGTCTTCTTAAGGCCTTTCTACCTCCTTTTTGTCTTACTTATCACCACCAGTTGCTATTGAGTTGACTCTGACCCATGGTGACCTCATGTGTATCAGAGTAGAACTCTGCTCCAGAGAGTTTTCAGTGCCTGATTTTTGGGAAGTAGATTGCCACACCTTTCTTCTGAGGTGCCTCTGGGTGCACTCAAACTTCAGCCTTTCAGTTAGCAACTGAGTGCATTAACCATTTGCACCGCCTAGGGACTCCTCCCACCCCTTACCTTAGGGTCAGGAGAATTTTTAAAGTATTCAGTGGTGCTGTGGAATAAACAAGATGGAATGGTTTTAGTAATGTTGAGTGAGCCAGAGAAACTGAAAACTCAATGAATCTTTAGACCTTTGATGATAAAACTGTTCCCTTCTTTCTCTTGAGCAGAATGAAGTCTATGAAATGGCAGATTCCAAATGAAACATTACTAAGTACTGAATATAATGGTGTAACACATTACTACCATTATTGTTTCTTTTTTAAAAAGCTTCTACATTATTTATTTTTATTTTCAGATTAATTTTCCTATCTAGAGCACTACCTCCTAAGGTAATGTGCCTTCTCAAAGTTTTGAAAGCATTGTCAGATAAGAAAACCTAGTGTGAGTTGAAATTCTGTATATCTCATTGGTCCATGGCTATAGAAAGGGGAGAAAAAAAAAAAAAAAAACATTGCCATCGAGTTGATTCTGACTCACGAAGCCCCATGTGTTATAGAGTTGAACTGGACTCTCTAGGGTTTTCAAGACCATGACCTTTCAGAGCAAATCGCCCCACCTTTCTTCCATGGTGCCATTGGGTGGTTTCAAACCACCAACCTTTAGGTTAGTAGTCAAGTGCAACCCGTTTGTACCACCCAGGGACCTTCTTGGTTGTAGATGAGGTTTCATTCATTTTAGCAGACTAAATGTCATCAATTCTTGCCTCTAACAGTTCATCCAGGACCACCTTCCCCATCATGCAGAGTCAAGGAGTCCCAGTGATGGCTCACATGTGCATCTGAGCCCACTTTGGCTCTGTGGGTTTGGCATTCACTCTGGACTTTTGATACTTCTCCCATCAGGCATTGCTGCTTCTCCACTTAGCAGATACTGCCACATACAAGGAATACCTCAAGGAACCAAAGTCATCTCCCTCCTGTCTTTGTTCTCTAGTACTGCCATAACAGAAAAAAATAAGTGGAGGGCTTTAACAAACAGGAATTTGTTCTCTTACAGTTTAGAAGACTGGAAGTCCAAATTCAGAGTTCCAGCTCTAGGGGCTGAGTGAAACCTTCTTGACCTTGGGCTTCAGTTCTTCTTCTTTGTTCCATGCCCACTGGAGCAAGCTAGAGGCTTGTTCTGACTCAGACAGCTACAGGCTGCTGAAGCTGATGAACTCAAGGTTGGTAGGTAGCATTTCACAATCCCAAGATCAGCAGGCAACACAGCAGGCCACTAGTTCAAGTCCAGGAATAATCCCAAGATTGGCAGGCAACATGGAAAGCCAGATGAAGACTCGACCAAATGCAGGATCCAGATGTGTCAAAAAACTAGAGATCTTTCTCAAAGCTTCTCCATGTATACTGGAAGCAGGCCACACCCCAAAGGCAGCTAACTTTGCACTGATTAACATCTCACAGCAGATTCTGCCATGGAGGTGATTACAATTTCATCATGGAGAATAACTATATCCAGCTGCCAAGCAACTCAAAACCATGGCCCAGCCAAGTTACCACATACCTTAATACCACACCTCCCTTTCTGTTACATTCTGTTAAAGCAGTTCTGTTGTTGTTATGTGCCGTTGAGTTGGACCTGACTCATAGCGACCCCTCCTTGGGTCTCTGAGGCAGTATCACTACGGAAGTAGATTGCCTAACCTTCCTTCTGAGGAGTGGCTGGTGGGTTTGAACCGCCAGCCTTCTGGTTAGCAGTCAAGTGCCTTAGGCACTATGCTTCCAGAGATCCCAGAGCAGTTCTAAAGCAGTGTTGTTTGTGCCTTAGTGTTTACAAAATTTGGTAAAGTAGCTATTTGGGTTTTTAATTACTGGCTTCCTACTTAGTAAGAGTTGGACGTGAAGTCTATCACAGTAGCAGAGGGAGGAAAGAGAGATCCAGGCTAGGAACTAACACTTTTTCATACTCAAAGTTGTTCCTCTCCTCTGACAAGCAAGACTTCATCCCAAGCCTGATTCTATTTTCTTGGTATTTAATTTATCTCCTGAGACTTCAGCAGCACCCCACCTGAGGTTTCATTCAGGTCACCCAACAAGCCTGAACCTCATGGAGGGCCACAACCCAAACACAAGCCAGGGTCTTTGAAAATGGGGATTTGCTCTTGTTCCAAGAAACTACCCCAGACCAACCCAAGGGATTGGTCTTGAGATTGAGGATGGGAGGAGAGCAGAGCTGGGCAAGTGAGCAGAGAGGACTGGTAGAGTGGAGGCTGGGGAGAAGGATTCTCAGAAGCTTTCCAAAAAGGTGGTACCAGGGTCTTTTTTTTCTTTTGCAGTGTTTCTGCCCCTTGTCTCCCACCCCTGGGCATCAGGGTCTTTGGCATATTCACTAAGCCTTCTCTTCTCTCTGCAGAATGACATCTTTGAGTGGTCCAGGGACCACCGAGTCCACCACAAGTACTCAGAGACAGATGCTGACCCCCACAACGCCCGCCGGGGCTTCTTCTTCTCCCACATTGGGTGGCTGTTTGTTCGCAAGCATCGAGATGTCATAGAGAAGGGGAGAAAGCTTGACGTCACTGACCTGCTTGCTGATCCTGTGGTCCAGTTCCAGAGAAAGTAAGTGAACGAATACCATAGAGATTTGTCCTCGGGGGACAAGACAAAGCACAATGGGGAGTAATATCCTCAAGTTGTTCTCACAACACTTACCCTTATGATTTGGTCTTATTATTAGCGTTTATCTGTTTATTCATTTCCTTTTCCTTGTTAAATTCCCCCTGTTCACACATATGTTTTTAAGTTTAATTTGAAACAGATTTCCTTTAAGACCAGTGCCATTTCTTTCAAAGTAATGCTTATGACTGGTTTCATGGAATGAGTTCTGTCCAGGACTTTGAACTGGTTCATTTCAGTTTGACCCCCTGCTGAGAAATTTGCCTTTCCACCCCAGATGAACTGAATCAGAATCCACATTTTAACAAGATTCCAGGTGGTTCTTATGTGGGGATCTGTAGGAATCACCTGGGGATCTTGTTAAAATGTAGACTCTGATCCAGTACATCTGGGGTGCAAATGCAAATTCTCAGCAGGGGGTGGAACTGAGTGAACTTGGTCAAAGCCCAAGTTCTGTCATTTGTCTGGCCCCCATTCATGGTTCCTGGGTGTGGGGATGGGGGACTTGCTTTATTTTTGTGACGCACTTGATTCCAGTATGTCTGGATTCTCTCCAGGGTTCTGCTCTTTCTCCTGGAATTCTTTTCTAGTGAAGTCTGCCTCTCCCACACTGCTAGAAATATTACACCAGTCAGCTTAGGTGCAGAGAAAATGAGAGCATGGAACAGCCTCAGACTGTTGTGTGTCCTCATGATGTCAGCTGAGCATATTCAGTCAGGCAGGTGAATTGATTTTCAATAAGCGTGTGAAGAAAGATTGTCTGTAAGGGTGCTGCCAAGTAGACAGTAACCACTGTTCACTTTTTAAATAGGAAGCTGGCATGTACAGTATCTATGTTGGTCTGGGTCTGCAAATTTGACCACAATGGTGGTTGTTAGTTGCTGTCACATTGATTCTGACTCATGGTGACCCCACGTGCTACAGAATAGAACTGCTCCATAAGGTTTTCTTGGCTGTAATCCCAACAGAAGCAAATTGTCAGGCCTTTTCTTTTGCAGCATCACTGTGTGGGTTTGAACCACCAACCTTTAGGTTAGCAGTAGAGTGAAAATTGTTTGCACCACCAAGGGACCTTGGCTATGCGGGTAGCATTCATAAATGAGTTTGTTGCCCTAAAGCAATGGATTTATGGGCAAAGAGGAGCAAATTTATTGGCTACATACTGGTAGACTTGAGCCAATATGGTGAACAAGTGGTTACTAGACACTATCTCCTGACTAAGGCAGGAATCCACTGAGGACTTATTTCAAGAATCTTCTGCTCAGGCTGAAAATGGAAATGGAGGCTGTGCCTTTGACACAAGAGATCTTTGCATGAAAGTAGGTGCTGCCTAGAGATGTACTTAGTTTCTCCTCAGCCTCTCCTTTACACTGGAGGGGGAAGTAGAGCATTGTGACAAAATGGCAGACCTTGGAGAGAGCCGGCTGGGCTCCTACAAGTAAATTAATGAACCATTCTAACTCTCAGTTTCATCTATAAAAGGGCAGTTAAGAGTAATACCTATCTCCTACAGTTTTTATGAAGATGTTAAAAAAAAAAGTATGTTAAATACCAGGCACATAGTAAGGGCTTAGTGAATGCCAGTGAATATTGTTCCTCAGACAGTTGCCCTCCCAGGGCATCCCATCTACTGCTTCTGTTGATTTAACTGTGGAGTCTTCTCTGTGCTCCTCAGTGCAGCTCTTTCCACCAGACACAGCCAGTATCAATAGCCAAAAGTTTTGGGTTTTTTTTTTAAGCATTTTATTTGATTTTTCTAACAATGATCATATGAGTTAGGACACATCTGGATTAGGAAAAAGAGGCTAGAGCTTTTACTGCTAATAACGGAGCTGGGTCTTGAATTCAGTTTTTAAGAACCCCTTGCTGCTCTTCCTGGGAACTTTATGAATATATCCACTGACAAAGAAAAGACTTAGCAGAGGCAATAAAGATTTTAAAAATGTTTCCAGGGAAGGGTGTATGAAAGCACCTTCTTCTTTTTTTATTTTTATTTTTATTGTAATTTGGGTGAAAGTTTACAGAGCAAATCACTTTCCATGCAGCAGTTCACATACACTTTGTCCCATGACACTGACTACAATTTACCACAATGCAATAGCTCCCGTCCCATTTCCTCCCAATAGTTACTTACCTCTTCCCTGTGTCCATCCCTCCATGCACTCCTGCCCCCTGAGCTATGTCCCTGTGCATACACAGCCCTTAATAGCCAAAAGTTTTACAGCAGAAAAGGACAAGAAGTTTTAAATGAACAGTTAAGTGATTTATTCATTTTTATTTTATTTTTTTTACCATGAGAATAAAATACTAAAAGTCAATAAGGATAATGTGAAATATTCAGCTAGGTAGAAATAAAAAGAGACAAATCATTCACAGTCCTAACATATAAACATGTCCACTATGAACATTTTATATTTCCTTTTGTTTTTACATGATTATAGTCATTCTACATAAGTAATTTTATATCTTACTTTTTAACTTCAGATTATATAATAGCACCATTGTCAAGGGCTATGCTAACAGTTTATCAGTTGATAGTGCCATAGTTTATTTAACCATCACTTTGTGGCTAGATATGTATGCTATTTCCAATTATGGGATATAAATGATGCTGCTATACAATTACTAACGCTTTGGGACAATGAAACCTTAGATTAATTTGAAGAGCTCAGATGAAAAGGCAAAGTATCCTCTATTTTATTAATGAGAACTAAGGAAAGTATAATAGTCTCAGACCATAAAAATAGGTTTCTTTATTTTTGTCTTTCCCCTCCAAAGAGTGTAGTAATCTGTTTCATTTGGTGTGTACTCTGGGTACACATAGCCAAACACTGTTTCTAAATGCAGGCAGCAGAAGGCTGAGACTATTTCAGTAAGTTCCCTGAATAGTCATCCAAGAATATCTTTTATCTCCAGTCCAGCAACCAGAGAGGGCTGAGGCTGTCAGAGACCATCTACTCATTGCATCATTCCATATATATTATTGAGCTCCTGCTGAGAATGAATGCTGAGGATACAGCCTTAGAGATTGGCCCCTGTCCTCCCGGAACTTGCAGACTAGTACTGGGAAATGCACAACTTAACTTACAGTTACGCCCTAGTGAGAGGTGTGCTCTAATAGGGCACCATGTAAACACAATGAAGGGTTCCCTCACCACACTACAGGGTGGAAGGTGAGGAAAGGCTCTTTTCTTTATTGTTATAAGTATATATATAATGGGAGCTCTGGTAGTGTAGTGCCTAAGGCACTTGACTGGTAACCAGAAGGCTGGTGGTTCAAACCCACCAGTCACTCCTCGGAAGGAAGATAGGGCAATCTACTTCCATAGTGATACTGCCTCAAAAACCCAAGGAGGGGTCGCTATGAGTCGGGTCTGACTCGACAGCACATAACAACAACAACGATATATATAACACATTTGCCCATTCAATATTTTTAAAATTTACAATTTAGTGATAACAATTACATCAATTATATTGTACAACCATTACTAATTGCTGACAAACTTGTTGTTAGGGTGCCTTCAAGTTGGCTCTGACTAATAGCGACCCTATATAC
This sequence comes from Orycteropus afer afer, assembly GCF_000298275.1. NCBI lineage: Eukaryota > Metazoa > Chordata > Mammalia > Tubulidentata > Orycteropodidae > Orycteropus > Orycteropus afer. The sequence goes on from NW_006921759.1 coordinate 2,911,746, forward strand.
AACAAAACCAAACACTGCCCAGTCATGCACCATCCTCACAATCCTTGCTATACCTGAGCCCATTGTTGCAGCCATTGTGTCAATCCATCTTGTTGAGGGTCTCCCCCTTTTTCTCTGACCCTCCTCCACTTTATCAAGCATGATGTCCTTCTGCAGGGAATGGTCCCTCTGACAACATGACCAAAGTCAGTGAAACAGAATCTGGCCATTCTCACTTCCAAGGAGCATTCTGACTGTGCTTCTTCCAGCACAGATTTGTTTGTTCTTCTGGCAGTCCATGGTACTTTCAGTATTCTTTACCAGCACCACAACTCAGAAGCATCAACTCTTTTTTGGTCTTCCTTATTCACTGGCCAGCTTTCACATGCATATGAGGCGATTGAAAATACCATGGCTTGGGTTAGGCAATCCTTTATCTTCAAAGAGAGATCTTCACTTTTCAGCACTTTAAAGAGGTCTTTTGCAGCACATTTGCCCAGTGAAATTCAATGTCTAATTTCTTGACTGCTGCTTCCATGGATGTTGATTGTGAAACCAAGAAATATGAAATCTTTGACAACTTCAATCTTTTCTCCACTTCTCATGATGCTACTTATTGGACCAGTTGTGAGGATTTTCATTTTCTTTCTGTTGAGGTGTATCCATACTGCAGACTGTAGTCTTTAATCTTTATCAGTCATCTTCACTTTCAGCAAGCAAGGTTGTGTCATCTGTATACTCCAGGTTGTTAATGAGTCTTCTTCCAATCCTGATGCCTGTGTATTCTATATGGTGAGGTTCATGCCGTGTTCTTCTTCATATAGTCCAGCTTCTCGGATTATTTGATCAGCATACACATTTAATAAGTATGGTGCAAGGATACAACCCTGATGTACACCTTTCCTAATTTTAAACCATGTGGTATCCCCTTGTTCTGTTTGAATGACAGCCTCCTGATATATGTACAGGTTCCTCATGAGCACAGTTAAATGTTCTGAAATTCCCATTCTTCTCAGTGTTATTTATAATTTGTTATAATCCGCACAGTCAAATGGTTTTGCATAGTCAATAAAACACAAGTAAACATCTTTCTGGTATTCTTTGCTTTCAGCCAAGATCCATTTGACATCAGCAGTGATATCCCTCATTCCATGTCCTCTTATGAATCCAGCTTGCATTGCTGGAAGTTCCTTGTCAATATACTGCAGCAAACATTTTTGAATTATCTTCGGCAAGATTTTACTTACATGTGAATTAATGATATTATTTGATAATTTCCGCATTCTATTGGATCACCTTTCTTTGGAATGGGTACAAATATGGACCTTTTTCAGTAATTTGGCTATGTAACTGTCTTCCAAATTACTTGGCATTGATGAATAAGTGCCTCCAGCACTGCATCCATTTGTTGAAACATCTCATTGGGTATTCTGTCAATTCCTGGAGCCTCGTTTTGCCAATTCCTTCAGTGCAGCTTCAAATTATTCCAATATTTTGCCTATATAATCTTTCAGTATTGCAACTCAAGGCTTGACTTTTTTCTTTAGTTCTTTCAGCTTGAGAAATGCTGTGTGTCTTCTTCCCTTTCAGTTTTTTAACTCCAGCTTTGCACATTTCATTATAATAATAATGGACTTTGTCTTCTCGAGCTGCTCTTTGAAATCCTCTGTTCAGCTCTTCCATTTGCTTTAGCTACTCTTCATTCAAGAGCAAATTTCAGAGTCTCTGCTGACATCTGTTTTGGTCTTTTCTTCCTTTCCTGTCTTTTTAATGATCATTTATTTTCTTCATGGATGATGTTCTTGACGTCATCCCACAACTCATCTGGTTTTTGGTCATCGGTGTTCAATGCATCAAATCTGTTCTTTGGATCGTCTCTGAATTCAGGTGGGATATAATCAAGGTCATATTTTGACTTTCATGTACTTATTTTAATTTTCTTAAGCTTCAACTTGAACTTGCATAGGAACAATTAATGGTCTGTTCCACATTCAGCTTCTGGCCTTATTTTGGCTGATGATACTGAGCTTCTTCATTGGTTTGTTTCACAGATGTAGTCGATCTGATTCCTGTGTATTCTATATGGTGAGGTTCATGTATATAGTTGGCATTTATGTTGTTGAGAAAAGGTATTTGCAATGACTAAGTTGTTGGTCTTACAAAATTCTATCATGTGATCTCCTGTGTCATTTCCATCACCAAGGCCATATTTTCCAACTACATTTGGGTATTTTTATACTCATGAACCCAGCTTTACCAGTCTTGCCAGTTAGGTCATGTGGAGGAGACAGTTCACTTACAGGAATGGAAGTCTTTTGTCTTGGGGTTGTGAGCAAGAAGAGGCAGCTCTGTCATCATCATCATCATTGGCACTGTCACTTCAGGTCTTTGCTCTCCTGGGCTCAGTGGATTGCTTCCTGAGTAACAGAGAAAAGTGCTCATCAGTGTTAGGGGCCCAGTGAACCATATAGAGTTCTTCCCCTGGGCAGAATTCCCACATGCTCATATATGGCTCTCCCAGAACAACAGTTTGTGGAGGCTGGACTTATAGCTGGCTCCACACCCAGTGAGGGTGCAACATTTTTGCAAACAGACCCAGGAAAGTACCTCAAACAGGGGACTGTGTAAATGACAGAGAGGGCAGATTTAGGGACTCTTCCTTTAGTCCACACAGTGCACTGGCTGAAATATTGCAACTGATCCATAGATTTGTGCTTAACCACCCTGATGATAGCTTACCCATGAAAAGCTTAATCGTAACCAACTTCCCATTACCCATTATAGTTCAAGGCATAATTTCATACTTTCCCCTAAAAGATTATTTCACCAAAGCTGTTAAAACAAGCAGTTAACTGGACTACTTCAAGTTTTGCTCTGCTGTCAAGCTGTGAATGATCAAAAGGCAAGCATTGTCAGGTGAAAGGGTGAAAAGCAAGTGGTATCACCCTTAGGCCCTTGAAACTAGGGCCACTGCCCTAGGCCTTGAGCTTTAAAGAGCCATACTTCTCCCCACAGGGTGAGGAAGTCACAGGGCCAAAGGGACATGCCATTTGGAGCCCACTTCCCCTTCTAGATTATGCCCCAGGTTCTTTGTATTTATTGTTGTTGTTATCAGCTGTTGAGTTGGCCACCCACTCATGGAGACACCATGCACCATGGGATGAAATGCTACCCACCATCCCCATGATTGGTTTTGGATAGGACCATTGTGAGCTATAAGATTTCATTGACTAATTTTCAGGGGTAGATCACCAGGGCTTTCTTCGTAGTCCACGTTAGTCTGGAAGCTCCACTGAAACTTGTTCAGCATGATAGGAACATGCAGGTCCCCAATGATATCCTGGTGGTGACTGCACATGAGGTACATTGGCCTGTTGCCGGGAGGGGCCAGTTCCTAGAGAAGGATATCATCCTTGGTAAAGTAGAGGGTAAGTGGAAAAAAAAGGAAGACCCTCAACAAGATGCACTGACACAGTGGTTGCAACAGTGGGATAAAACACGACAGTGATTGTGAAAATGCTCCAAACCAGGCACTATTTCATTCTGTTTTACGTAGGGTCGCTATGAGTCAGAACTGGCTTGATGGCACCTAATAACAACCATTGCTCTTTGATGGGGATTCTATGTAGGGCTCTTAGGGACTCTCTTGCTGTCCTGAGTTTGTTAAATTAATAAAAACAATTCTTAACTAAATATTAGTGATTTTGAATGGCTAAGTACTTTCAAGACCTTGGTTGTCTATTTGTATTCTGTGGAACATTCTAGGAATAATCCTCAAAGGAAAGGCTGAATGATGAGGCATTCAAACATCAAAGCACATGGGTGAGATTTAGGGACAGATATGGAAGAGGGAGCTTTTAAGCATGACCACCCTTTGCCACTCCCTTGCCCCTCAATTATCCTTGGTTTAGCCATTGTCTATTTCACTTGGGTCCTTCCTCTAACTGTGAAACAACCTTGGGCTCAAAGTGAGCCTTGCTTGGCCATGCTGTAAGCAGAGCCTAGCTCTTTGTTAATCTCTGCCATCTCATATACATGCGCATGGCATTTCCTTAGTTGGTGAAGCTTCTTTCTCTTGATTTCATGTATGAATGGCTAGAATTTTTCTGAGACTTATTTATTCAACAACTATGTTTTGTGCATCTACTATATACCAAGCACTGGGGATTGAACAGTGAACAAGACAACAAAGTTTAGGAGGGTACTTGCCCTTTCTTTCTAGAGTTCTCAAATTTGGGTTTAGGATTGTCAGAAGAGGAAGCCCTATCACACATTTGCTTTATCACCTAACTGGGCCTCTGTCTCCACAGACCCATTTTTCCACCCAGTTCAGGATCCTGTTATTCAGTCCCTGTGCCGTTAATCTGTTTTTGCTTTGCTCTCTTGTCTATTTGCCTCTTTCTGTCCATGTACTCTTTGTCTCTTCACCGGGCAGAGAGCTTTTTCCTCCTTTTCACCCTTCTCTGTATGGGGACCTTTTTCCTCGTCTGTCACAGTATGTTCTCAGTGCCATGGTGTTCTTCCTATCTCCCAAAAAACGTTTAGATTATTACTCATGCAGACTCTTTTTGTGAGGAGAAGGGAAAGAGATTTTGTCTTTTTTTTATTCTTCCGTCACTTCATCTTCTTGCTTTAATCTATTCTTTTCATGCATTCCTTGCCTGTATAAATATTTCTTCTCCTTGAATTTTATCTCTATTTTTTGAAGAGCAGTCTAACTTTGGTTAACAGCTTGAGACCTGGTGTCTTCTTTCCCATTGTGCCCTTACTCAAACCAATGCAACTTCTGGTTCTATAAAATTTTTGAGAATAAAACTTTTTTCTTTGAATCATTTTCCTTTTATATGTCTACAGTTGTCAGAAATTAGAATTCTGCATCTCTAAAATGCAAAGAGGCGCTCTAATGACTCGGTGGTTAAAGCATTCAGCTGCTAACCAAAAGGTTGGCAGTTTGAACCCACCAACTTCTCTGTGGGAGAGAGATGAGGTAGTCTGTTTCTGTAAAGATGTACAGCCTTAGAAACCCTATAGGGCAGTTCTGCTCTGTCCTAAAGGGTCTCTATGAGTGAGGATAGACTCTTTGGCAGTAGGTTAGGTGCAAGGACTTGATAAAACCAACTAGCAACATGTGAACTGTATTTAATCCTTTCATTAAAAGTAAATGGAATAATGTTTACAATAATTAAAAAATATATTAAAAATAAATGGAACAGGTAAAACATCCTTTAACTACTCTTACTAAATTTTGACCTTTGTAAAGAGACTTCAATTGCTGTAGACAAACAGCTTAATTGTACCCTGGGATGCAGGACAGAAATGATTCAGTACTGAGGTTGCAGCATCAACACCAAAATTTCCCTATTATCGTGGTTAAAAATTGGAGTGGGGAAGAAATCCATGTGGCATGTAATTCAATAGCTTGTTTTGACTTTTAAAAAATTTCCAAGTCACAGTGTCATTTGTTTGGTTCTGTAAGAGGTACTTTTGCTACTAGAACTTTGGGAAAACTTGCCTTTCCATGTGTGTGCATGTGTTTAAAAATAAATCAACTGCATTAGCAGTAATTTTTCTTTCCCCACATTGACAGTCCATTTCTATGTCTGCGAAATTCCCCTGGCAACATGAGGAGACAGTTCCTCAAATTTCTAGAACCTGAGTACTTCACTTAGTAGCATGTTAGACATACTAATCAACACGTGCCAATGGAAATACTGTTGTTTTAAAGTATTCTTTTAGCTCCAGGGTTGATGGCAATAAAGACATCATCATGCATCTTTGTTTCATTTCAGTGGTCAAAAATAGTTGCCATCTATTAACTTCCTACTATGTACTTGCTTTATGTCTCTGTACATATTTATGCTCTGTATATACATTATCTCTGATCCATTCAATAACCCTGTCAGAGGGACTAATCTCTACAACATAGAAAACTTCAATACCTCAACAGAAGAAAAGAAAGAAAGAAAAGAAAAGAAATGAAATCCAGTTAAAAATGGGCAGAAGACATGTGCAGACACTTCACCAAAGAAGACATTCTGGCAGCTAAAAAGCACATAAAAAATTGCTCACAATCATTAGCCATTACAGAGGTTCATATCAAAACAACAATGAAATATCATCTCATCCCAGCATTAATAGCAAAGTTCAAAATAACAGAAAACAACAAATGCTAGAAAGGGATATAAAAAGACTGGAATACTCATATACTGCTGGTGGGATTGTAAAATGGTATAACCATTGTGGAAAGCAGTATGGTGCTCCTTTAAAAAGTTGGAAATAGAAATACCATATGGTTCAGCAGTCCTACTTACTCACTCACAACCAAACTCATTGCCATTGCATTGATTCTGACTCACAGTGACCCCTATTGGATTTCCAAGGCTGTAAATCTTTACAGAAGCAGATTGACCCATCTTTCTTCCACAGAGCAGCTGGTGGGTTCAAACCAACAACCTTTTGGTTAGCAGCCAAATGCCTCAACTACTGCTGCCAAAGTTCCTTACCAATCTACTGTTGTTGTTGTTATGTGCCGTCGAGTCGGACCCGACTCATAGCGACCCCTCCTTGGGTTTCCGAGGCAGTATCACTACGGAAGTAGGATTGCCCAACCTTCCTTCCGAGGAGTGGCTGGTGGGTTTGAACCGCCAGCCTTCTGGTTATCAGTCAAGTGTCTTAGCCACTATGCTACCAGAGCTCCCCACCAATCTACTACTAGATATATATCCTAGAGAAATAAGAGCCATGACACGAACAGATATATGTACATCCATGTTCATCACAGCATTATTCACAATAGCAGAAAGATGGAAACAACCTAAGTGTCCATCAACAAATGAATGGATAAACAAACTATGGTACACAAATGGAATACTATGCAACATTAAAGAATAATGATGAATCTGCAAAACACCTCGTAACACAGATGAACCAGAGAACAATATGGTGAGTGAAAGTAGTCAGTTACAAAATGACAATTATCATATGAGACCACTACTGTAAAAAGTTAAGAAAAATTTTATACACAGAATGAATTGTTCTTTGAAGGTTACCAGGGATGGGAGAGGAAGAGAGGGGCAATCGCCAACTGGAGGGTAGACATGTGTTGACTTGGTTGAAGGGAAAGGTAATATACAGTAAGGGGGAGGTCAACACAAAATGATCAAGGCAGTGAAAGACACAGGGAGGAGCACAAGAGTTAAAGGCAACAAAGGTGAATAGTATTACATATATAATCCTGTGGTAATAGTAATAACAATAATTTGAGTGGATGCATAGATAGACACCCAATCTGAATAGGGATGGAAAAGTGAATGGGACTATACCCACAGATATTGATAGGGTTGACAGAAGCAATCTCTACCTATGTATTTCTGTGTGCTGCCAGTATATCCATTAATGCAGGAGAACCTACAGGGGGCAAAGTTATGAAAACATAACAGTCATAATCAAATACCTTGAGGGAATAAATCACTGGGAATGGAGGCTCAGGACCATAGTCTCGGGGAACACTGTCAATTGGCATAACGTAGTCCACAAAGACAACATACTACATCCTACTTTGGTGAGTAGCAACTGGGGTCTTAAAAGCTTGTGAGTGGCTTCTAAGGTGCAACTATTGGTCTTTCTCCTCTGGAACAAAGAGTGAGGACAATCAAAGATGCAGAAAACAATTATTCCAAAGGATTAATGGAGCACATGAATCCTGGCTTCCATGACCCTGAGACCAGACGAACCAGACCAGCTACCACTACTGTTCTCTCTGAAAGGGATCACAGTAAGAGGTCCAGGATAGAGTGGGGTAAAATGTGGAACAAAATGCAAAATCATAAAAAAGACCAGGCTTACTGGTCTGGTGAAGACTGGTGGAACCCAGGAGGCTATGGTCCTTAGATACCCTTCAAGCCAGGAACTGAACTTAACTGGTATGATGCATCTGGCAGCCAAATGATAGGCCAGTAAGGTGAACAGTAACATCAGGAAGGTATGTAGTCATTAAAACAATTAAGTACTCATTACAGCAATTAAGCATATGAGATCAAGAGGAGAGCATTTGCCCAGGGGTAGAGCTAGGAAGGCTGGAGAGGATGGGAAGAAAGAATGAAGGGAAGGGGTGGGTGCAGGGAGGAAGTGGAAAGAATGCTATTACAGTGTGAGGAATACAGTAAGTATCATAAAACAGAATGTGTACAGATTGTTAAATGGAAAACATATTTACTCTGTAAACTCTCACCCAAACCACAACTTAAAAAAATAATAATAATTAAAAATAACACTTTCAGGTAGATGGTGGCCTCTGTAGCCTTAATTAATCAAGTCAAAAGAAAAACAGCATTTTTTTTTTTTTGGCAATAAATTACTCTTTCCTAGTGAAGTATTTCTTTATTACCAAGTCTGAGAAGAAATCTGGTTTCAAAGCAAGATTAAATTTTATAAAAGTCATTTTGATACAAGTAAATAGCAATCTCATTAATCTTTGTTGTGTTCTTGTTATTATGTGCCCTCAAGTCAGACCCGACTCATAGCAACCCCTCCTTGGGTTTCCGAGGCAGTATCACTACGGAAGTAGATTGCCCCATCTTCCTTCCCAGGAGTGGCTGGTGGGTTTGAACTGCCAGCCTTCTGGTTAACAGTCAAGTGCCTTAGGCACTACACTACCAGAGCTCCCTAATCTTTAGATATGGTCAATTCCTAATTCTTTCTCATCTGCTGCAAGGGACCACTTTAAAGTGCTAAGGAGTAAGGATGTCACTTTAGTGGAATAGTGCCTAAAGCATTTGACTATTAACCAGAAGGGTGGCGGTTCAAACCCACCAGCTACTCCTTGGAAGGAAGATTGAGCAATCTACTTCTGTAGTGATACTGCCTTGGAAACCCTCAGAGGGGTTGCTTATGAGTCGGGTCTGACTCAATGGCAGTGAGTTTGGTTTTTTGGTTTTTGAAGACAAAGGTGCACCTAACCCAAGCCATGGTATTTTTCAATCACATCATATGCATGTGAAAGCTGGACAGTGAGCAAGGAAGATGAAGAAGAGTCAATACCTTTGAATTGTGCTGGTGAAGAATACTGAAAATACCATAGACTGCCAGAAGAAAGAACAAATCTGTGCTGGAAGATGTGTAGCCAGAATGTTCCTTAGAAGCGAGAATGGCCTGACTTCATCTCACTTACTTGGGTCATGTTGTCAGAAGGGACTAGTTCCTGGATTAGGATTTCATGCTTGGTAAAGTAGAAGGTCAGTGAAAAAGGGGGAGACCTTCAATGAGGTGGATTGACACAGTGACTGCAACAATGGGCTCAATCATAGCAAGGACTGTGAGGATGGCACAGGACTGGGCAGTATTTCATTCTGTTGTGCACAGGGTCTCTAAGACTCCGAGCCAACTTGATGGCACCTAACAGCAACAACTCTCTCTACACCGTGTATAAATAGGTCTTCTAATCCACCCTGTGTATTTTCTTGGACTAAACAGTTCAAGGCCTATATATGGCTTTAGCTCCAAGGCTTCAGCTAGTAGAACATCAACAAACCATATAGGAAGCTTCTACTTAATCCTTATTCTCTAGAAAGTTAGATCTATTACCACTGGGTTATGCATCAGAAAAAAGTCTCTTTTTGCCTTTCCAGTTTCTCTTCTCTTTCACTATATATGAAATCCACCTGCCATCGAATTGATTTCTGAGTCATAGTGACCCCCATTTGGGTTTCCAAGGCTTTAAATCTTTATGGAGGTAGATTGCCATATCTTCCTCCCATGGAGCAGCTGGTGGGTTTGGACCACCAACCTTCTGCTTACCAGCCAAGTGCCTCATCCACTATATCACCAGTGCACAAGACAAAAAAAAAAGTAGAGAAATCTTTACAAAACAAAACAAAAATTCATTTTCTAGTTATTATTTTCCCAAAATAATTAGATTATAAAATTTCTTCAGCTTTGTTGTTGTTAGATGCTGTGGAGTCAGTCCCAGCTCTAGCAACCCTATATAACAGAATGAAACACTGCCCAGTGCTGCAGTACCCTCACATTCATTGCTATTCTTTAACTTTACAGCTCTTGAAATATTTACATTATTTTCTAAAAAATACTTTAGAACATAAAATTTATATTCTACTGTTTCTCCTTGGTATAAAATTTAATATAGGTTCAATGCAGAATATTTAGAAAATGCAAATAAGTATGAAAAATAAAATAATTTGTAATCTTTTCACTAAAAGAAAAAATATTTAAAATTTATTGTATATCCTTCTAGAGCTTTGAGTTTATGACTCATGTTTTGTTTTGTTTTTTAACAAAAATGTATTCATACTCTATATACTAATATACACCAAAAAAAC
>NW_006921759.1:2922380-2931933 GCF_000298275.1 Orycteropus afer afer
ACTTTCCATACAGCAGTTCACATACACTTTGTCCCATGACATTGACTGCAATTTCCCACAATGCAACAGCTCCCCTCCCACTTGCTCCTCATAGTTACCTCTTCCCTGTGTCCTTCCTTCCCATGTACTCCTGCCTCCCCAGGCTGTCTCCCTGTGCATACACAGCCCTTATATTCTCCCATTGGAGGAGAGAGAACGCAGGGACGCCAGAGTAGCAGGCCGGAAGAGCAGGGAAGGGGATAAAAGCCTTGAGCCCCAGGCTTATAGGTGAGGAGAGAAAAGAGGAGACTGATCTTTCCAAGGAGTGTATCTATCTACTGTAAATGTTCAGCTCATATGCCTGGCTTTTGTTTGGCTGGAAGCCACGGGTGTGGGTTCAATTCCAGACCTAAATGGCAGCTAGGGGCCATGGTCTCAGTGGTTCCACCAGTCTCTATCGGACCAGCAAACCTGGTCCCCCCCATTTTTTTTTTCCTCCAAATGATTTTGAGTTTTGTTCCACATTGTTCTCCCACTTTATCCAAGATCTCCTACAAAGATCCCCCTCCAAGTGGTTGACAGTGGTAGCCAGGCACCATCTAGTTCTTCTGGTCTCATAGTCATATAGGCTGAAGACCACATGGTATACCAGTCCCTTGGATTAATTATTTCCATAAATCTTTGCTTCCTTCATTCTTCTTTGCTCTGGACGAGGAGAGACCCATCATTGCATCTAGATGGCTGCTTACAAACTTATAAGATCCCAGTTGCTACTTGACAAAGTAGGATGTGGAACAATGTTTTTGTGTAGCATGTTATGCCAATTGAGCTTGATGTCCCTGAAACCATGGTCCTGAGCCCACAGGTCCAGCTACTCACTCTCTCCAGGTAGCTGGCTGTGGCTAAGAAGTAACTACAACTTTGTACCTTGTCAGCTCTACCATATATCTGGAAACTCTTACAGAACATACAGATACACTTGTAGAACCATTATCTGCCAACCCAATACATGGTCATGGGCACACTCCTTCCTGCCTAGACTTATCTGATCGTTCAGTCTGTCCACCCATCTATCCACCCGTAGATCAATGTTTGCCATCACTGACAACGGAGTGTTGTATATAACCTAGCCTTTTAAGAGCTGTACTGCTGTTTTCCCCACAATTCCACCACTGGCCAAGGACAAGGATATCATGTCTTCATCTCCTTTCTCCTTTCTCCTTTTTTCTTAAGGAAAGGACTTGACCAAGAGTTAACCTGCCCACTCCCACTTTCCTATCCAGAATCCTCCTGACTCTCACTGGAAAAGAAGGTAGAATGGTGACAAATAAACCTGGTATCCAGACAGGCAAGTTAACAGGACAAAGCCTGATACATATTTCTGTTCTTGCTTTCCCCAATGCTCTGAGCTGCGATAAATTATTCCATCGGTAATAATAGTGATTTTAGTCCTGGTTTGCTCCATAAAAGGCTCTCTTTCTAAAAGATTAATCTATTTCTAAGCTAGAAAAGGAATAGTATAGGTGAAGATGTTGTTTAAACAAGAGCCACCTGAAGCCACAAATGCATATATCTAAAGTAAGAAATGGGAGCTCTGGTAGCATAGTGCCTAAGGCACTTGACTGCCAATCAGAAGGCTGGTGGTTCAAACCCACCAGCCATTCCTCAGAAGGAAGATGGGGCAATCTACTTCCATAGTGATACTGTCTCGGAAACCCAAGAAGGGGTCGTTATGAGTCGGGTTCGACTCAACGGCACATAACAACAACAAAGTAAGAAATGAAGTGGTTAACTGGAATAAAATCCATTACTTAATGTCCAACTTGTAGTTTGGCCCATGAAATATAATGATTTTTTATGTTAATGTCCTTGTCATAGCTATTTTGTGAAAATATTCAAAGGGCTGAGTCCCTTCTTAAAATTACAAGAGTGTGATTCATACACATGTGTGGAATTCAAGTACATTTACTCTCCTACTGATGCAAACTGCTGATGGCAATGTATTATGGAGACCCCTTGTCATTTGACAGTAGAAGTGAAAATATTGTCATAAGTAATGAATTTGTTGATAGCTGTTCCATTACTCAAAATGAATATTTAGATTAGTCATGTGCAGGCTGTCATGTGAGAAGTAATAGGGAACTTTTCCTTTGACATAATTTATTCTGATTCTTCAGTCTCCATCTCACCATGTTACATTTTATTGAATGTGTCAAGGGTTGATTAGGTTGAGAGATAAAAGATTGTGTTATCGACACAGTTTCCATAGGAGCGCTGGGAGAAATGAAGCCCTTGCTGAATAAATCTGGGTAGAACTCTCAGCTGTTTTCTCTATTCTTTACAGTATTAAGGATATCCAGAAACAAAGAAGGACCCTCAACCAAGAGGCTGCTCTCTGAAATGCTTTGTGAATTGCATCAAGGATATGTACTGAAAAGTAACCTATCCTGGAGTGGGCTTTGTTACCTACTCTTTGAAACCATTACAAAAAGTGCTGCTTGATATCACATGCTCCTTCTATGTCCCTGGAGGTTTTTTTTGAAGGTGAGGAGAGACGCACAGCAGTGGAACTTGATATATAATGTTATTATATAAAGTAACAGACATGGATTCAGAAACCAAGCCATCTTTTTAACTGTGTGAAGCATAGGTAGAATTATATTTTGTGTTTTTGTCGTTACTTTATTATTGTTATCTGTGTCAAGTTGACACCAACTCATAACAACCTTACGTAAAACAGAGTGAAGTATTACCTGGTCCTGAATTATCTTCCTGATCATCAGTATGTTGAAGTCCATTCTTGCAGCAGTTGTGCCAAACCATCTTACTGAGGGTCTTCCTTGCCCTTGTTGGCTTTCCACTTCACCAAATCTGTTGTCCTCTTCTAGCAATTGATCCATCCTGATGACCTATCCAAAGCAAGCAAGTCAGAAAATGATTTGTGATCCATAAGGTTTTCATTAGGTAATTGGGTAATTTTCAGAAATAGGTCTTCCAAGTTTGTCTTAGTCTTAGAAGCTCTGCTGTAGCCTGTCTACCCTGGGTAACCCTGCTGGTATTTGAAATAATAGTGGCATAGCTTTCAGCATCATAGCAGCATGCAAGCCAGCATGACAAACTGACAGACAGCCATTATGTTTTAGCATTGGGTTGTTTATTCATTCATCAGCCAACACATGGTCACAGCTTTTGAGGGGTGGAATAAGTCTTAGAATCAAAAGATACCTATTTGCCACTCTGCCTCTCTGAGCTTCCATTTCCTCACCTATAAAATGAGGATAATGATGATATCTCCCTTATAGAATTTTTGAGTGAATTATTAGTTAATATATGTGAAAGTATCCAGCACAGAGTAGATGTGCAGTAAGCACGTATATAATTAACTACACATGTTGTTGCTGTTGTTGTAGGTACTGTTAAGCTGTCTCCAACTCATAGCAACCCTATGCACAGCAGAACAAAACACTGCCCAGTCCTGTGCCGACCTCACAATCCTTGCTATACTTGAGCCCATCATTGCAGCCACTGTCAATCCATCTTGTTGAGGGCCTTCCCCTTCTTCGTTGACTCTCCACTTTACCAAGCCTGATATCCTTCTCCAGGGAATGGTTCCTTCTAACAACATGACCAAAGTACATGAGACGAAGTCTGGCCATTCTCACTTCCAAGGAGCATTCTGATTGCACTTCATCCAGGACAGATTTGTTAGTCCTTTTAGCAGTCCTTGGTACTCTTAGCATTCTTCTCCAACACCACAACTCAAAAGCATCAACTCTTCTTCAGTCTTCCTTATTCACTGTCCAACTCTCACATGCATAAGAGGTGACTGAAAATACCATGGCTTGAGTTAGGCACACCTTAGTATTCAAGAAGATATCTTTACTCTTCATCACTTGAAACAAGTCCTTTGCAGCAGATTTGCCCAATGCAATACGTCATCTGTCTTAACTGCTGCTGACATTGGTGTTGACTGTAGAGCCAAGTAATATGAAATCCCTTGCAACTTCAATCTTTTCTCCATCCACCATGAAGTTGTTTATTGGACTAGTTGTGAGGATTTTTGTTTTCTTTATATTTAGGTATAATACATACTGCAGACTGTAGTCTTTAATCTTCATCAGTAAGTACTTCAAGTCATCCTGACTTTCAGCAAGCAAAGTGTCATCTGTGTATTGCAAATTGATAATGGGTCTTCCTCCAATCCTGATCCCATGTTCTTCTTCATATAATCCAGCTTCTCAGATTATTTGCTCAGCATACAAGTTGAATAAGTATGGACAAAGGATACAACCCTGATGCACTCCCTTCTTGATTTTAAACCATGCAGTATCCCCTTGTTCTGTTTAAACAATAGCCTCCTGATCTATGTACAGGTTCCTCATGAGTACAAGCAGGTGTTCTGGAATTCCCATTCTTCTCAATGTTGTGCACAATTTGTTATGATCCACACAATCGAATGCTTTTGCATAATCAATAAAACACAAGTAAACATCTTTCTGGTATTCTTTGCTTTCAGCTAAGATCTGACATCAGCAATGATATCCCTCATTCCATGTCCTCTTCTGAATCCAACTTTCCTTTCTGGAAGCTCTCTGTCAATATACTGCTGCAACAGTTTTTGAATTATCTTCAGCAAGATTTTACTTGTGTGTGATATTAATGATATTGTTCAATAATTTCCACATTCTGTGGGATCACCTTTCTTTGGAATGGGTACAAATATGGATCTCTTCCCATCAGTTAGCCAGGGAGCTGTTTTCCAAATCTCTTGCCATAGCCGAGTGAGTGCCTCCAGCAGGGCATCTGTTTGTTGAAACCTCTCCATGGGTATTCTGTCAATTCTTGGAGCCTTGTTCTTTGCCACTTCCTTCAGTGCAGCTTTGAGTTCTTCCTTCAGTACCATTGGTTCTTGATCATATGCCACCTCCTGAAGTGGATGAACATCAGCCAGTTCTTTTTGGTACAGTGACTCTGTGTATTCCTTCCATTTTCTTTTGATGCTTCCTGCATCATTCAATATTTTGCCCTTAAAATCTTTCAGTATTGCAACTCAAGGCTGACATTTTTTCCTCAGTTCTTTCAGCTTTAGAAATGCCGAGTCTGTTCTTCCCTTTTGGTTCTCTAACTCCAGGTGTTTGCACATTTCATTATAGTAATTGGCTTTGTCTTCTCAAGCTGCTTTTTGAAATCTGTTCAGCTCTTTTATCTTGTCATTTCTTCCATTTGCTTTAGCTACTCTCCGTTCAAGGACAAGTTTCAGAGTCTCTTCTGACATCCATGTTGGTCTTTTCTTCCTTTCTTGTCTTTTTAATGACCTCTTGCTTTCTTCATGGATGATGTTCTTGATGTCATCCCACAATTCCTCTGGTTTTCAGACATTGGTGTTCAATCTATTCTTTAGATGGTCTCTAAATTCAGGGGGGATGTTATCAAGGTCATATTTTGGCTCTTGCAGACTTGTTTTAATTGTCTTTAACTTCAATTTGAACATGCATATGAGCAGTTGATGGTCTGTTGTATAGTCAGCTCCTGGCCTTGTTTTGGCTGAAGACATTGAACTTCTCCATCACTGCTTGCTGTAGATGTAGTTAATCTGATCCCTGTTTCATCACTTACATTGTTGAAAAAAGATATTTGCATGAATAAGTTGTTGGTCTTGTAAAATTCTATCATGCAATCTCCAACACTATTTCTATCACTAAGGCCATATTTTCCAACTACTGGCTACCTTTCTTTGTTTCCAACTTTTGCATTCCAGTCCCAGTGATAAGCAACACATCTTGATTGCATGTAGAAGTTGGTAGAAATCTTCAATATCCTCATCTTTGGCTTTGGTGGTTGTTGTGTAAATTTGGATAATAGTAGCATTAACTGGTCTTCCTTGTAGGTGTATGGATATTATCCTATCACTGACAGTGTTGTACTTCAGGAAAGATCTTGAGACAGTGTTTGTGATGATAAATGTGACACCATTCCTCTTCAATTTGTCATTCCTGGCATAGTAGATCATATTGTTGTCTGATTCAAAGTGGCCAAAACCAGTCCATTTCAGCTCGCCTTTCTGGAATGCCTAGGATATTGATCTTTGTGTGTTCCATTTCATTTCTGACACCTTTCAATTTTCCTAGATTTGTACTTTGCACATTCCTTGTTTCAATTATTAATGGATGTTTACATCTGTTTCTGCTCATTTTGAGTCATGCCACATCAGCCAGTGGAGGTCCCAAAAGCTTTACTCTATCCATATCGTTAAGGTCATCTCTACTCTGAGGAGTCAGCTCTTCCCCAGTCAAATTTCGAGTGCCTTACAACCTGATGGGCTCATCTTCCAGTGCTATGTTAGGCAATGTTTCAGGGCTGTTTATATAATTTTCCAGTAATATATAAGACAGTGTTTCACTGCTATTCATAAGTTTTTCATTGGCCAATTGTTTGAAAAGTGGATGGCCTCTTCCTTCTTCCAAGTCTGTCTAAGCCCAGAAGCTCCATTGAAACCTCTCCACCATGGGTAACCCTGCTGGCATTTTACAACATGGTGGCATAGCTTCTAGCCTCACAGCAACACATGAGCCACCACAGGATGACAAACTGACAGACAAGTTAGTCTCTCTTAGTTGTTCCTAACCCCTGTGCACCTGCCTACCTCAGGCCCCTGCCTTAATATAGAGCCACACACAAGTGAAAAGCCATGTCTATTGTTTTCATAAACCCAAAGTGACTAAGAGAGTTTTAAACCATGCATCCTCCAGATGCATTACCCTAAATAAAAACATAAGTGGGTCCTTCCAAACTTTAAATCAGGAGTACTTTTCCCTTCCTTATATTCTACTGAACATTTCCCCCCCAAATGTGGGCACTTTTTTGTCTCTCCTTTGCCAGCTTTCAACATGTGGATGTATCCCTTCAGTTACAGCAGAAATTTCAACAGCTCTTTCACCATGCTTATGTTTAAGTTCACACATAAACTCCTGGCCTTCACCAGAATTAACAGAGTTTAAACCAATGGATATCATTCATTGCTGCTAACGTTTATCCACAGCCTCAAAAGTTTTCTTATTTCATTTCACTAATCCCCATTCCTTCCTTTTTAATCATTATTTGATCTTTGGTCTCAAGAATCCTTCCTGCTATGCCATGAGTACCTTCAACATTTGCCATTTTCTCTACTTCAATTTTTTATAATTACTTCTACTTCTGTTTCTATCACAACTATGTGCCTCTTTCTACCAGCACTTGAAATGCACTACTTTTGCACTTTTCAAGCTGATGTTACTGATGTTCATAAAATATCTCAAACTGAGATGACACATCCTTGACTGGTGAGCAACGTGTGGCAGGATGATTGCCGATGGCAGCTAATACTATCTGCTGGTGGTGAGCACAGTTGATGCTCTTCCACCATCCTTAGTTCATACCTGTGGACTTCTTTAAAGAGAAAAATTTGTAAATAAAGGCATTTCTATACCAAGAGGTATGGAAGATACAAAGAGACAAAAGAAGGTCTTTGCTTTTATGAATCTAATAATCTAATTGGGGAGAAAAGACATATTTAGGAAATACCCAGCGATCTTCAAGTCCATACATGAAAGTGACACAGTAGTAAATAATTATCTTAAGAGCTGAGAGAATTCCAAATAAAGGAGAGAAGGGTGGAATGAGGTCCTTGAAGACGTGATGATCCCTTATAACTGACAGGGTGAGAACCTTCTGATGATTCTCATTCTCCAGGAATATGCCTATCCCTCTGTCAAGACTTTTTAATATCATTCAATAAATGTTTATAATTTTCTACATGTAGATATTGGGAGCTCTGGTGGCATAGTGCCTAAGGCATTTGATTGCTAACCAGAGGGCTGACAGTTCAAACCCACCAGCCACTCCTTGGAAGGAAGGTTGGGCAATCTACTTCTGCAATGATACCACCTCGGAAACCCAAGGAGGGGTCACTATGGGTCGGATCCAACTCCATGGGAGTGGTTGCGTTTGCATTGCATTACATGTAGATATTACATATTTCTAGTTCAGTTTATTCCTCAACATTCCATAGTTTTTGTTATGGTTAACAGGAATTTCTGTTTTGTTTTGTTTTTTTTTAAATCTCTGTCAATGAGAGGGACAGTAGTCGATGCCCAAACATATTATCTTGTCTCCCTAAATACCCTAAGTTAACAGCAGAAACTGTCAACTTGTCCAAACTCTTCACAGGATGCCACTGGGAGCCACTCATCTTGAAAGGATGTCATCTGGGTTGTTTCTCAAAGGCATATGGAGAGGAGGCAGAGTGTTCCCAACAGACCATCACCAAGCACCTACCATTTCTATATCTGACATAATTTAGCTTTGAAAATGAAAAGTTCACCTCCTTCCTTCCTTGTTTTTCTTAAAGTTATGCTTTCCTAGTTCAGGACATTTTAAGAGAGAGCAAAGGTTAATTCCCTTCCTGGAGAAAGAACACCTCCTTGCAGACAGTGTTCTGAGAATGGACTTCTAAGTCTAAAATACTAAATTTGCAAAGACTAAAAGGGATTAATTCCCAGTGAAAAACAAACCAAAGAAAATCACTGTCAGTCTACCAGTGAAGAAAATCTTCATTACAAGTCGGCTTTGGACAGTCTCGCTGTCCAAGTCACTTCACATACTGCCTATTTTCCTAAAAAACAATAACAAATCTGTCACACAGATAAAGAGAGTCTTAGTGCTGAGATAATGTGATTTGTCAAAACGAGCTCATCGACTCAACTGAAGTGTGCTATCTCTTCTGACATTTGGCTTTCTCTTATAAACCTGTTCTTAACTGTCTTTCATTTTAAAGAAGAGAAAACCAATTACTCGGATGTCCTAACAATCAAGAGATTTAGAGAAAGCCTGTATATTTATATCTTTTTTTTTCCAAGAGAAAAGAAGCAGGCTTTTTAATTCTGCTGAATTAAGAGCCCAGATTTTTAGGATGATGAAAACTTTCACTTACAATCAGGGAGCCAATATTACCCTAGTGGTTTGAGAAAGCAGCCCTTTGTATGTGACTGCAGTGACCAACACTTCAGGGCAAGAATGGGAGTCTCAGAATCTCAGGTGGTGGGGATTTCTATACACTGAAGACCAAGTGTTGCCAGAGAAAAAGAGGAACAGAAATTAGAAAAGACCTTATAATGGGGATTCTCAGACTGGGAAAGGCTTTTTAAACTGTGATGGCTCTGTTTCATAAACAAATGTTTCTTTTTATTTTTTTCTCTGTGCTCTTTGTGGTTTCCTTATCTACCTTTTCTTCTGCTCATTATTATGCACACCAACTACCAGGAAAAGAGAAGGGACAACGAAGATCTAAACCACTCTAATTTTTTTTTTTTTTTAATTTTATTTTGATTTGGGTGAAGATTTACAGAGTAACTTCACTTTTCATACAGCAGTTCACACATACTTTGTCTCATGTCATTGACCAAAATTTACAATGCAACAGCTCCCCTCCCACTTCCTCCCCACAGTTACCTCTTCCCAGTGTCCATCCCTCCATACTCTTCTGCACCCTGAGCTGTCTCCCTGTGCATAAGCAGCCCTTCCTTCTCCCATGATTGTT
>NW_006921759.1:2933068-2937012 GCF_000298275.1 Orycteropus afer afer
TAGTTTGGTTATCCATTCCTCAGTTGATGGACATCTAGGTTGTTTCCATGTTTTGGCTATTGTAAATAGTGCTGCGATGAACATCGGCGTGCATCTAATTTTGTTTTGATAATTGATGTCCACGTTGTGTTGGAAGCAGTGATGATTTACATGGTGCCTACAACCATCTTTTCTTCTAATTGTCTTCACCATATAAAGCATCCCTGCTTCCTCTATTAATATGGAAAACTGTGAACTGATACTACCTTGCATATAGATAGATAAAACATTTACTTTTAGGAATTCTTCAGAGTCTTTTTGCTCTTGAAAATGCAAAATTCTAATAAGCTCAGTCTTCTTGTTTCAATCCTACATCAGATTAGAATAACAATAATATCTTCCAGTTGTTATTTTCATTATTTCTATAATGTTCTTTATAATACTGATTTCTGTGTACTGAGGACCTACAATGCACTTTTCTTTTCTATGTGCATGTAATTTTTATCTCTCATATCTTTATACATTAGAAATCTGAAGCTCTGAGACAATGACTAAGTTACATTTTGTAAATGGCGGAGCTGGAATTTGAACCTAACTCTGTCTTAGTCGAAAGTGCATGGTCTTTCTACTAAACTATACTTCCATAATACTCATAGGGAATTTGGTAATATTCATAGAGAATGTCTCCTCTCTCCACTTTATCCTATTGCCTAACCATTGTGCTTGTATGTTTTCTAAATTGCTCAGAATCAAAATTATGCTTCTGTGTGAGCTAGAATGGTCCCCTGCTTAAAGCCTTTTAATGATTCCCTCATGGTTATTTCCATGACTTGGCCATGCTTGTCTTCTCCCTTCTCCCACTTATACTTCACTCTCTGGTAATGCCATCCCACACACACTCCATGCTGTTTCAAGACTCTGTGCCTTTGCTCATGCTATTCCTTTAGCCTAGATGCTTGCTATTCAAAGTGTAGTTCTGGAACCAGAGGCTTGTTAGAACACAGAACCTCAAGTCTCATCCCAGATCCTAAGTGAATCATGTGTACATTGTTTGTTTAAGAAGCACTGACCTAGAATGTCTTTTTATGTTTTTCACCTAGATAGCTCTACTCTTCTTTAAAACTCAACTCCATCTATATAGAGAAAATCCCAAAGAGACCCCAAGAAAATTTTTAGAGCTAATAGGGGAATTTAGCAAAGTTGCAGGACACAAGGATAATAAACAAATATCAGCTGCATTTCTATATATGAGCAATGAGAAACTGAAAGAGAAGTTAGGGAAATTACTTCATATACAATAGCATCTAAGAGAATATAATACCTAGGAATGAATCTAACCAGGGATGAGAAGATTTTATATAATGAAAACTGTAAAATGTTGCTGAAAGAGATTAAGCAAAACTTAGGTAAATGGAAAGATGTTTCATGTTCATGGATCAGAAGACTGAATATAGTTAAGAAGTCAGTACTACCAAAAGCTATCCATAGATTCAATGTAATACCGATCAAAATCCCAACAGCTCTTTACCAAAATGGAAAAAAAAAAATCCTCAACTTTATATGGAATGACAAAAGGTCCTAAGTAGCTGAAACAATGTTGAAAGAGAAGAACAAAGTAGGAGGACTCATACTTCCTGACTTTAAGACATATTTTACAGCTACAGTAATCAAAACAGCCTGGTACTGGTATAAAAATAGACACATAGACCAATGGAATAGAATGAGAATCCAGAAATAAACCCACACATTTATGGTGAACAAATTTTTGAAAAGATGTTTAAGCCTATTTGATGGGGAAAGGAGTGTCTTCAATAAATGGTACTGGGAAAATTGGATTTCCACATGCAGAAAAATGAAACGATACCCATGCCTCACACCATACACAAAAACAAATTCAAAATGGATTAAGGACCTAAATGTGCAAATTAAAGCTATAACATTCTTAGAAGAAAAAGCAGGGACAACACTGTCAGGCCTAGGTTCAACAATGGATTATCTAATAACAAAGCACAAACAATAAAAGATAAATAAATGAGACCTCATAAAAATTAAAAACTTTTGTTCATCAAAAATCTTTACCAAAAAGTGAAAAGACAAGCTACAGACTGGGAGAATATCTTTGGAAATAATATATCCAACAAGAATCTAATAACAAAAAAGTATACCAAACTTTGACTACTTAACAACAGAAAGACAATCCAAACATTAAATGGGCAAAGGATTTGAATAGACATTTCACCAAAAAGGACAATCATATGGCCACCAGACACATAAAAGATGCTCAGCATCATTAGCTATCAGAGAGATGCAGATCAAAACCACAATGAGATACAATTTTACTCCCAGTAGGATGGCTACTAAAAATATACAAATACATATATACATGTATGTACATACACATACACACACAGAGAGAGCTCTGGTGGTGCAGTGCCTAAGGCATTTGACTGCTAACCAGAAGGTTGGCGGTCCAGCCACTATGTGGAAGGAAGATAAGGCAATCTACTTCTGTAAAGATGTACTGCCTTGGAAACCCAATGGGAGTCACTATGAGTCAGAATTGACTCAACGGCAGTCAGTTGGGTTTGGTTTTGGTATGTGTGTGTGTGTGTGTAATAAATAACAAATGTTGGCAAGAATGTGGGGAAATGAGAACCCTTACCCATTGTAAGTGGGACTGCAAAATGGTTCAGCCATTGTGAAAAACAGCATGGCAATTCCTCAAAAAATTAGAACTGTCATATGGCCCAGCAGTTCCACTCATAGGTATATACCCAAAAGACCTGAAAGCAAGGACTCAGAGACTTACAAACCAGTGTTCATTGCAGCATTATTCAAAATAGCCAGAAGGTAGATAACAAAATGTGTACACACATACAATGGAATAGTACTCAGACAGTAGGAGAAATGAAGTCTTGATACATGCTACAATATGGATGGAATTGGAAGACATTATCCTGAATGAAGTAAGTCAACCACAAAAGGACAAACATTGTATGATCTCACTTTTATAAAAAACACAAGAAAAGGCAAGTGTTTTGAAAACAAAGTTCATTAATAGTTACCAGGAACAGAAGGGAGGGGGGAAAAGGAAGTTAATGATGATGGAAATATCATGTTGATTAAGGGTAGGGTTGCACAGATATTATTATAATTGCTGTCAATTAATAGAACACCTGTAAAAAGTTGAATTGGCAAAAGTGTGATAGATAAATTTACAATGACAAAAAAAAAAAATACCTACTGAGGCTGCTTCATGGGATTTGGTTTCTAGGTTTGGAGGTTTTGGATCGTGGTTTCATGGGACATCCCAGTTAATTGGTGTAATAATATGGTTAGTAACTCTGTTCTGCCTCCTACTTGGATGTATAGTGCATAAGGTCTTACAAGTGGAGATTCGAGGCACAACAATTAGTCTTTATTCATAGAAAGTATATGGAATGTGTGGTTAATTGCCTCTGTGAATAACTGCCTCCTTTGCCGTGAGACTAGAAGAACTGGATGGTTCCTGGCTACCATTATTGAACATTTTGGTCAAAGATTCCATGGAAAAATCCTGATCAAAAGGGGGGAAATGAAGAACACAACTTAAAATTGTCATGGACTCTAGACTTTCTGGATCCATGGAGAGTAGAAGATGCCCTGAAACTATTGCCCTGAGATAAATTTTTAGACCTTAAACCAAAAATAGCTCCTGAAATCAAATCAACACAGAACAATAGTTTCACTTAACTTGTAAAAAATGTCTGCCTTGAACATTATTCTCTTTGAAGAGCTATCATGGGATCACCTCAAAAGATTAGACAGGAACCTTAGGGGGCCATGAGTTTATGTTAATGAGGGAGTGTTATGGTTACCTAGTGCCGCTCTGACAAGAATATACCACAAATGGGATGGCCTTAACAAACAGGAGTTTATTCTCTTACAGTATGGAGGCTTTAAGTCTAAGTGCAAAATGCCAGGCT
>NW_006921759.1:2938962-2940034 GCF_000298275.1 Orycteropus afer afer
TCGGAAGGAAGGTTGGGCAATCCTACTTCCGTAGTGATACTGCCTCGGAAACCCAAGGAGGGGTCGCTATGAGTCGGGGCCGACTCGATGGCACATAACAGCAACAGCAACAACTGTTAGTTGCCAAAGAAAGCAGACTGTCAACAACACCAGCACCACCTATGAAATTCCAGTCTCATCTTCCAGCCTAGAGTTCTACCTCCCAGTGTGGGTGGGGTAGGGAAGTTGCAAGAGCACATTGCCTATTCATGCATGACCACATCAGACAAATGGTATTATTCACTGAATACTCATGCCTCTGAGCCCTCCAAGGGCTGAGAGAACTACAAAACCATAAAAACGTAGATGATATTGGTCAGGAGAACCATTTGTCCATGCATCTGTGGGCACCAACCTTGGCAGACCACATCCCAAAGGCAGCTACTCAGCTGCTTGTGGTAGATTCTGGAGCCTCCAGTAATGAAAGGAAAATGAAGCTCATGAGTCCCCCATGTCAGATCAAATCCTATCACATGAGCAACGAGCAGTTAGGGACAGAAATAAACATGCGGTACATCCATAAGCTTGATGAAGCCCCCTTCCTGCCCTTTTAGACACTCTACCAAGCCCCTTGCAAGAAAGACGTGATGGAGTGGTAGTAGTCTAGGGGCACAGGTAGCTCACCTTCTAGTCATAACCCAGCAGAACGCTTTGTCAGTGGTTAGGCATAGGATGGAACACAGCCCTAGAGGAAGGCACTTGAAGACTATATGCCGCTGGGAAGTGCCTGTACACTATTTCTAGCCAACCCGCAGAATTTGAATTCCACTCATTTTACCAGTGAAAATTAATTTCCCTTATCCTAATTTCAAACTCTTCAGAGCTGACTGGAAATATAAATAGTTGAAGGCTTGTAACAGACTTCTGGTATGTGAACTGATTAGTTTGTCAAATACAAATGAAGCATGCCTGAAGTGTGGATTTCTGATTAAAAAAAAAAAAAACTCACTGCCATCGAGTCATTTCTGACTCATAGTGACTGCCATTGGGTTTCTGAGGCTGTGATTCTTTACGGAAGTAGATTGCCCAGTCT
>NW_006921759.1:2940267-2944434 GCF_000298275.1 Orycteropus afer afer
CACTATGCTACCAGAGCTCCTGATTAGGGTACTTCAAATGTTAATGCACTGCCGCTAGGGTGAAGAATAAAACTAACATACTGACATGCGCACGCACACACACATACCTCTCACGCTATTATGCTGAAGTATCTTAAGGTAAGTCACAGGCAGCGTAACATCATTAAATTCAAATACATGTAATGTACTCAAAAATAAATATTGTATTGTCTCTCCTATCTGAAACTCAGCTATCCAATAATTTCATTTAACTGAAATAAAATGAAGAACCTAGAAATAAACAAAGTAGGTGTTCAGTGCCAGAGTCTGTGCTGAAATGATAGACATGTTATTTCATGGAATTCTCTAAACTTTAAAGTGCAGGTCCCACCCTTTACCTCCACAGGAGTGGACCTGTGAATAAATGTCACCATGCTAATAAGTTTGCATTCGCAGTCTAAGAATAGGAGACCCAATTTGACCCCCATCCAGAGCCTGTGCATTCTAAATTTTCACACAAATTGAACAAATTTAGTTCTCTGGTTTTCAAACCCTCCAAAGGTTAAGAGTAACAAATTAGAAGGGGACAGAGAAGCTGCTGCAGATGGGAACACTGGCAAACAGAAGTGACAGGTTATGGATGTAGACTTGAAGGGGAGGTTGGGCTCAGCAAAAGGGGGTAAGTAAATAAAAGAACTCCAAATGACTCCAGTAGTTGAGACCAGGAGCTCTTCATACCTCAACAGACCCTACAGGTGAAACACAGAGCACCAACTGATGTTTGTGAAGACAACTCTCGTTGTATCAGACACCTGTTAGGCATCAGGCCCTCTGGACCTCCTCTGCTCCCGAGTTTCAGCTGCTTTTCTGCTCAGCTCTCTATTCTCCAGCTGGCTTCAGGCAGGTTCATCCTGACAGTGCCCTTCTCACACCTGCCTCGGGCCTTCTCTGTTGGCACCGGAGCCTGAGTATCTCTCAATCCAGAAATCTGTGTGCAGTGGTGTTGGTAGCGGGGACCTTTCACCAGTGAGAGGTGAGGCAGGAGATGATAGATACATTCCTCCTCAATCCTCCCAGAGGGACTGTCCTGAGACTCAGTCCTTCATATGGCCTCTTGGATGATGATTCTGCTGGATGGCGCTATGGCAGGCTCAGTAAATCACTCATCTGCCCTGTCTCCAGCTTCTTCCTGGATCCCATCTTCTGTTTCCCTGAGATTGTGCACCTTTATAAAATAGCACATAAGCTTTTGTTGCAAGCACTGCCTTCTTAGAACAAGGAAGTAGTTCCTGAGTGGTGCAAATGGTTAAGTGCTGGACTCTAGCCAGAGGTTGGCAGTTCAAACCCATTCATAGTCACCTCAGAAGTAAGGCCTAGAGATTTGCTTCAGGGAGATCACAGCCTTGAAAATTCTGTGCACACAAGGGTCCACCATGAGTCAGAATCCACTCTATGGCAACTAACAACAACTACAATACCATCATGAAAAGGCCCAGTTTTGTTCCCTGAACTTTGCTTAAGAAGGCGGGAAAATGGGTAATGATTTCTACATACAATTCAAAAAAGAAGTTTGGGTAATTAAACATATATATCCCCAACTAGAAGGAAAACTCAGCTATCTAGAAAGATTGTCTTCTTGAGTTTTACAGCACAGTTGTACCAAAGGGACGTTGAGTCATGGCAATACTCATGGTTAGAAGAGAATACAGAGTAGAGTTTCTGGAGGAAATCAATTTTGAGCTGAACTTTGAAGGCCTGGAGTGCTTTGGCAGAACAATGTAGCTGGAATATCAGAATGGAACCTCTACTAGATAGCATGTACTGTGCACAAGGGCATGCCTTTTACATGCAAAATGAAGAACTGTGCTATATCAGCCTGTTCATTCTTGCCTTCAACAAGAAAAATGGCTGGCCTAGCTAATCTATTCAGCCGTAGCTGATACTGATCAGAAGATAGCTGAAATGACTTGTTTGGCTCCTTTCCCTGCACAGAGCCTGGCTGCTGGTGAGTAGCTTAGTAATTGACAGAGTTTGGGAATTAGACTTGCTCCTTGGATGGCAATCTACTTCCGAAGTGATACTGCCTCGAAAACCCAAGGAGGGGTCGCTATGAGTCGGGTTCGACTAGACGGCACATAACAACACAACAACAACCTTGGATGGAAGCTCTGGTGGTGTAGTGCCTAAGGATTTGACTGCTAACCAGAAGGCTGGTGGTTCAAACCACCAGCTATGATGCAAAACCTCGGAAGGAAGGTTGGGCAATCTACTTCCGTAGTGATACTGCCTCAAAAACCCAAGGAGGGGTTGTTATGAGTTGGATCCAACTCGATGGCAGTGGGTTTTCCTTGGATGGGGGTTGGGGGTGTTCCATCAGGTGATGATGGTCCTTTAAGTACAAGACCTACATATATGTAGGTTAGAATGATCAGGGTACACACACATACAGCTCCTCTCTAATATCACTGTAACTCCTTTTACATGTTTACTACCAAAAATATAGGGAGGACAGTCTTAAAAAGAGACCATTTTTAAAACTGAGTCAAATTTTCTTAATTAAATCCTAGGCTAGATCCGAAACTAAACAAAGAAAATCCAGTTAAAAAACTGCCACAACAACATCATAGTAAAAGAAAATCAAAAACCTGCTGCCATCAAGTCAATTCTGGCTCATAGTGATCCTATAGAACAGAGTAGAACTGCCCCATATGGTTTCCGAGGCTGTAAATCTTTATAGAAGCAGAGTGCCTCGTATTTCTCCTGCAGAGGGCTGATGGGTTTGAACCACTGACTTTTGGTTTACAGTCAAATGTGCCACCAGAGGTCCTTCAAAGTAAAAGTAGTTACCCCCTAATTGTATTGGGTTTTCACCCATTTGAAGATTGAACAGCTCTGAGAATTTGATGGAAGTTTTGTACTTTCTTCCCAGAAAAATGGAAATACACAAAATAGTTCGTATACAATTCCTAGGATCCCAGGTTAAGAAGCTGAGGCAGCAGAGGCTCAGTGGTAGAATTCTCACCTTTGTGTGGGAGATCTGGGTTCGATTCCTGGCCACTACACCTCATGCACAGCCACTGCCCATCTGTCAGTGGAGGCTGGAGTGTTGCTATGATGCAAAACAAGTTTCACTGGATGAGTTTTAACTTCAGACTAAGATAGCCTATGAAAAAAGGCCTGGCGATCTACTTCTGAAAATGATCAACCATTGAAAACCCGCTAAATCTCAACTGTCTGGTCTGCAGCCAATCATGAGGATGGCATAAGACTAGGCAGTGTTTCATTCCCATGAAAAATGTAGGGAGGACAGTTTCATTTTCATTCCCATGCATGGGGTCACAATGAATGGGGGGGGCCAACTCAACAGCAGCTAACATCAACAACAGGTTAAAAGTGGTTATATTTCCTCTTGCAGGGCTCAGTTTACCTTGGATGGCAAGGATAAAAGTGGAATGCAGTTTTAAGGTTGACAAAAAAATGGAAATGCAATAATTCTGTTTAATTGTTGGTTTGAGTCATCCTATATTCATACCAGGAGTTCTGGTAGCATAGTGCCTAAGGCACTTGACTGCTAACCAGAAGGCTGGTGGTTCAAACCCACTAGCCACTCCTCGGAAGGAAGATGGGGCAATACTTCCGTAGTGATACTGCCTTGGAAACCCAAGGAGGGGTCACTATGAGTCGGGTCTGACTCAAGGGCACATAACAACAACAACATATTCATACCACCAGGAGCTGACATATTGTTCACATAATTTACTGAGAAGTAAAACCAAACCCACTGCCATTGAGTTGATTCTGACTCATAGTGACCTCATAAGACAGAGCAGAAAGAACTGTCCCATAGGGTTTCCAAGGCTGTAAATCTTTACAGAAGCAGAGTGCCTCATCCTTCTCCCATAGGGCAGTAGGTGCGTTCAAATTGCTGAAATTTTGGTTACCAGCCCAATACATTAACCACTGTACCACCAGAGCTCCTTTTATTGAGAACAGTTGATAACTTAGGGAGTGAGGGAGGAGAGAAGGAGAAAGGAGAATGAGAGTAGGGTGGGAGAGTGGGGTGGGAGAATGAGAGAGACAGAGAAAAGGAATCCTAGGGAGAGACCCAGAATGACTTCTGGCCTGTTGTTGTTGTTGTTATTTGCCGTCGAGTCGGCCCTGACTCATAGCGACCCCTCCTTGGGTTTC
>NW_006921759.1:2953629-2955151 GCF_000298275.1 Orycteropus afer afer
CTGCTCTTCCAGCCTGCTACTCTGGACGGCCTGAGTTTTCTCTCCTCACCTAATCCCTTCAGCTGATTGTTCTTCTGTCCGGGTTTAAGGCTTTTATCCCCTTCCCTGCTCTTCCGGCCTGCTACTCTGGCGTCCCTGCGTTGTCTCTCCTCACCTGTAAGCCTGGGGCTCAAGGCTTTTATCCCCTTTCCTGCTCTTCTGGCCTGCTACTCTATACTGCCCATTAAGCCAGCCCTAAGTATGAAACTAAGAGAAGGACAAGATGCTACAGGAACAATGGGCACCTTGCCTGGGCCAAGAGTATCAAGGAAATCTGCTAAGAGGAAGGAATGTTTAGTCTGATACTTGGGAAAGTCAAATAAGCCAAAGCTGGGGAAGAGTGTCAAGAGAGAATATGGCACAGTTGAGGGACGGGAGGAATTTCAATAAAGCTAGAGTGTACAAAGATCTACTCTGACCTTGAGGTGACAACCTTTTTACTCAAATATGTGCCACCAATGTGGCAAGGGCTAGATTAGACACTCTAACCCAGCATTCTCTAAGTTTACCTCTCCCTTATGACTTGCTCTTGGTTAGACTGACTGAATGGCATGTTACACTTAGATAACACAATCAGGGTTTAAGAACTGAGTTTGAAGCCTGGCTGTGCTTTGTACAACCAGTTTGGCTTTGAGAGAAATCCCATGATCTCTCTAGCCCTTTCTGCAAAAGAGAGGTTATAAAACAAGCTCAAAAGGCTATTGTGAAAATCAAATGAGAAAATGTATGTAAGCAACATATATTAATATACTGATGTTTATACATTTGTGTTCTCATCACCACCTCTCTCTAGAACACCCCCAAACTCCAGACCAGAATATCCAGCTGCCTACCTGACATCTCCAGTCAAATGTCTGGTGAGCATCTCAAACCTAACATGTCTAAAACTGAGCTCTTCCTAAGACTCTCTAAACCTCTTCTTCCAGTCCTCCCCAGAGCAGCTCATGGCATCTCCATCCTTGGTGTCATTCTTTACTCCGCTCTTTCTCTCCAATATGCAGTCTTTCTCTCCAATATTCAATACATCCTGACACTTTACTTTCAAAATATATCCAGAATTGACCACTTCTCACTATTCTCCACCACTGTCCTAGCTCAGGCCACCATCCTTTCTTGCCTGGATTATTGTAGCAGCTTCCTTAGTGGTCTTCCTGCTTCTGCCCTCCTATGCAGTCCATTCTCAGCACAGCACTCAGATTTGTATTAAGATGTATGTCAGATCCCGTTCCTCCCTTGCACAAAATCCACCAAAGGTATTTCACTCAGAGTAAAGGTTAACCTTTATGATGACCTCCCAGACCCACTATGACTTCTTGTTGTTGTTATGTGCCATTGAGTCGGACCTGACTCATAGCGACGACTCCTCCTTGGGTTTCCGAGGCAGTATGACTACGGAAGTAGATTGCCCCATCTTCCTTCTGAGGAGTGGCTGGTGGGTTTGAACCGCCAGCCTTCTGGTTAGCAGTCAAGTGCCTTAGGCACT
>NW_006921759.1:2955251-2959360 GCF_000298275.1 Orycteropus afer afer
GAGGCAGTATCACTACGGAAGTAGGATTGCCCAACCTTCCTTCCAGGGAGTGGCTGGTGGGTTTAAACCGCCAGCCTTCTGGTTAGCAGTCAAGTGCTTTAGCCACTATGCTACCAGAGCTCCCGACTTCTGGCCTAATAAGCTTAAATTTCTATTGAGAGGACTAGAAAAACTCTTAGTACCAAACAATAGGGAGGATGAACTGACCTAATTGCTTTTGCTAAAGACAGATGGAGGCTTACCTCATCTCCTCCTAGTGCAGTTCAACAATTCAACTGCTTACTGTGCACCTACTATGTTCATGAGCCTTTTGTATACAGGGAACTGCAGGCATTACGAATTGGAACAAGACAAAAGCCCTCCCCACAATGAACATGCTGTCTTCTATGAGGGAATCAAAGCTTGGCAAGAGAAAGCATGCCTTTTAGCCTTCCTCAGACCAGTGTTAGCAATTAGTGTGCCTGGGTATTCTCTTTAAGCACTTCATTGCTAATGAGGTAGGAATAATGCTTTTTATGTTGAAATTCTGAAATAATTGCATTTATCTTTTAAACCACTGCTTAGTGAATTAGTACAAGCTGTTTGTTCAAAGACAAATTAAATTCAAATGGTGGAGGCAACTAATCTCTACATTCAGACCTCAAGCAAATAAAGCCAAAGGCAGAGAGAAAATAAAAATGAGATGACTTTTCTCCACTGCACTGCAAAGTTCTGAAAGAGGTGCTTTCACTGAGCAGCAGTTTGCCGTCTCTGTTTTCTTCTGTGGGGGAGGAGATGCAGCCAGAAGATGAGGAGTATGCATTTAGATAGTAAATTAAAAGGCTTTCTTCTACGGGAATGCTTACATGGAGGAGCACAGGGGAAGTGATGTCAAGACTAATTGAGGGTCAAAGCCGGATCTGCAGTGATTAAGACTTTGAGTGAGTACTTCAAACACAGCAATCATGAACACTTTCACTTAAAGACACTGCACACAGGAGCAGCAAAATCGAGAGCAGAGAAGCAAAGCCCATGTTCGAGTTAAAACAGTCAGAGGGTTTGGAGGATTTTCTGCAAATCTCCAAAGGGTTACCCTGTAAATGGGCTTACATCTTCAAATCTGCATCCAAACAAATCACACATTCCACCTCTTCATCTTGGGCGATGCTACAAAGGAGAGACAATGTTCTAGCTATTTATGAATTTCCAGGATATATCATTTGTCCTCGAAATAAATGTTTAATAAACATCCAGATGACTTTGCCTGGTCCCCTACAAGTTGCAAAAAATGTAGAGAAAATGAATTTCTGGTTAGGCTTTAAGTGAAATCACAAAACCAAACACACTACATCAAGATGCCAGCGACAGCTCATCACTCATCATTATGATACATTTGTGGGTCTGTAATTTCTTTTCCACCCGTTGTGGTGTTTGCTTCTTTTCACATTTCCTCAGGCTGGCTCCCCCTGGAAGTCAGCAGGTTATTTCCCCTTCCTTCATACTCTAATAGATTTCACTCTCAAGATCTCACACTCCACTAGCTCTGCACTGCCGTGCCTAGGGTTAGCAAAGCAGTAGGAAAACTGCTTACAGACCAAGAACACCAATTTCTTTTTCAGCAAAAGAAAAAGGAGAGTTTTAAGATGCTTATCACATACAGCTTTGGTGGGGGCGGGGGGAAGACATCCCAAAACTTGTCTTCACTGTAGAACAAATTTTTGGTCTCAAGGCTATTCTTAATATTTTAGTTCTCTTTGTTGTGATCCAGTTTACTGGACTGAAGATATTCTTCAAAGAGTTGAAGTGGAGGGGTTAGGCCTCATCTCTATATTTGTGTGTTGTAGCTAAAGCTTACTTGGGTTGAGGCATTGTTGTGTTTGAAGGCATTTGATTGTGTGAAAATGGATTTCTCATCTTGAGCTAAATCCTGAAAAACATCTTCCCAATTGTAGTATTGGGGTGATGAGAAATTGCTGCATAGTGTGGAATGGAAAAGCTTCCAACATCTTTTGTTGACCTGTTATAAACTGCCACCTTAAAGCTGTAAGACTCATAGCGACCCCTCCTTGGGTTTCCAAGGCCATACGTAGCCTTGGGTTTCCAAGGCTGTATCACTATGGAAGTAGATTGCCCAACCTCCCTTCCAAGGAGTGGGTGGTGGGTTTGAACTGCCAGCCTTCTGGTTAGCAGTCAAATGCCTTAGGCACTACGCCACCAGAGTTCCCACCTTAAAGCTATAGACAGCTACTTTAAGATCACCTGTAAAGTGAAGTTGAATGTTCTTGCTTTTGTGTTTTATCTTAAACATGTGGATCTTTTGTTTCAAATCTCTGGAGGAGAGCTCCTATTCCTGGGGTCACCCTTAGATTCATACCATCCCTTCCCTCTAGTCTTTACTCCTTTCTGTTTCTACCTTGATAATTTTAGGAGTTTTCGCCTATCCTAGGTTCTATTCACAAAAAGACAGAGAGGAAGTCACTCGCATTCCAAACAAAGGCTGACCCTCTGGCAGTTACTCTTAATGACTGTCAAAAGTTAACCATATCTGATAGCTTAGATGATAACCTACAAACTCGTGTTCACAGATTGTCCATTTAAACGGGACATAGGAAGCCTCACAGGGAAACCTGTTGGGAGCTGGGGATTTAGTCCCGATGATCAACAATATCTTGTAATCAAGTTGTTGGCTTTATAAACACAATCTTGTGTTGGCACCAATCCAAGAGATAAGGCTGTTATAAAGAATCTAAAAGATATTGGAGGACATTTTCTTTGTTGGTTACCAGGGGTGGGAGGGAAGGGGAGGGAATGCTGTTAGATAGATAGAGATAAATAATCAAGTTGTTGGCTTTATAAACACAATCTTGTGTTGGCACCAATCCAAGAGATAAGGCTGTTATAAAGAATCTAAAAGAAAATTGCACATTTGTTGTATGGTTTGTGTTGTTTTATGGAGACTTTGATATTTTATCTCTCATATTCTTTGCCCTTTTGAAGTCACGTGTCAGAGATGGATATTATGTTGTAGGAAGTTACCTGGGGAGAGTTCTTAGCATCAACACCTTTGGAGAAAGAGAAGGAAACAAGACTGAGTAAAGGATGAAGTTCAGTTTTGATCAGGGTCATTGGAGGTACCAGACCACTCTGGAGAGGTCTAAAGCTAGGATGACCCTTCAGAGTTGTCCCAAGTTGGGGCAATAGCCCCTTATGCTAATTATCAGTCAGTCACTGGATACATTGGGGAAGGGGTGAGACCTTGGGAAGGAAGCTGTCTCCAGCAGAAGTAGCATTGCCAGCAACTGGGAGAATAAATCCGTTAATCTTGAGGGGTGATCTAGGCAGCACATCACAGTCTCCACTACAGTCTACTAGGCTGCTTTCAGCTTCTCTATAGAAAATCTTGACTCAAGTGATGTGAACAGTAAAAAATTCCTTACATCCCAGAGTAAGACATCCAGAGATAGGAAAAACTCTAGGGTTAGTTAGTGGCTCAATAGTCACTTTCCATCCTTCTGTTCTGTCAACCTGTGGGGTCAGTTTTGTATCTCACGCTTCTTCCTGTCATAGTCACAAGACGGCTCTAGTAGGTTTGAGTGTTACTATGGAAAAAGAGGTCATCTCTGCTTGTGCACTCTTTATATTGTTGAGGAAAATCTTTTCTCCAGTGGACTTCTCTCACATCTCATCAGCCACTATTTTGTCACATGCCCATTCCTAAATTAATTAGTGACAAAAGTGAATAACATAACATGACTACCTTAAACCAGTCAGGATCCATGCCTCTATGAGGCCCACATTCCCTGAAGGACAGGGCTGCAGTGAGGATGGTTAGATATTTGGAAAAATCAAGGCATTCCAGCAAGAAAGAAAGGTTAAGAGTGGGCTATATGTTTACAATGAGGAGTTTTGAAAAATATCACTACCCAGACCTCACTGCCAGACATTCTGATTCATTTGGTCTGTCATGGGTTCCTAGCATGAGAAATTTTAAATATACCCTCATCAATCCCAAAATGCAATCAGGTTTGAGACCATTGATATAGTGGGTGAATACTGCCCATTGTTGTTGTTGTTGTTAAGTGCTGTCGAGTCGTTTCTGACTCATAGCGACCCCATGCACAGCAGAAGGA
>NW_006921759.1:2964700-2987968 GCF_000298275.1 Orycteropus afer afer
TGACTATGGAAGTAGATTGCCCAACCTTCCTTCCGAGGAGTGGCTGGTGGGTTTGAACCACTAGCCTTCTGGTTAGCAGTCAAGTGCCTTAGGCATTATGCTACAAGTACTATGACTTGGTCCACCATTATTTCTATCATTTTATCTCCTAAAACTTTCCCCTTGCTCATCTGCTTCAGCCCCAACTTTCCTGCTCTTCCTTGAATGGGCCAACCCTCATCCTGCCTCAGGGCCTTTATCATTGTGGTTCCCTCCTGCCTGGAATCCTCTGTTTCTATGTGATCATGCTGCTAACTTCTTACTTCCTGTAAAATCTTTATTCAAGAGTCATAGTCTCAGTAAGGCTCCCCTAAATCAACAAACCAAACTTGCTGCCCTTGAGTCAGATATGACTCATAGCGACCCCTCATTGGGTTTCTGAGGCAATATCACTACGGAAGTAGGTTGCCCAACCTTCAGCATGTGCTTTTAACACCTTATAGTCCCTTTTCTGCCTTTTATTTTATTCTTCTTAATATTTACCACTAACATGTCCTATATTTTGCTTATTTATCTGTTTATTGTCTTCTTCCTTATCACAATGTAAGTTTCACAAGAGCAGGATTTTTGTCTGTTTTGTTCACTTTACATCCCCAGTGTTATAACAGTACTTGGCCCATAGTAGTAGACACTCAATAAATTTGTTAGTGTCTGCATTTTACAGAAGAGAAACCCAAAGCCCAAAGATTAAATAATTTACTTGACATCACACAGCTGAGAAGTGGCAGCGCTGGGTAATAAAAAGCTCTTTGATGCTTTACAACATAAAAACCAATTTAGCAGAAAGATAAGAGAGCAACATGAACGGACCCTCTCTACCCAGCCTTCCACCCTACTACCAGTTGAGAAGAGAAAATCTTTTAAATGAAGAAGGATTAGGTGCAGGGGAGGAAATAGGATAGGAGGAGAGATTCATGGAATTGCTCTGTGGGTGCTTGGGTGGGGAGTTCAGATCGGAGTGTTATTAAAAAAAGGAAGCAGGGGAGCCATCTCACACTTACTTGGAGGCTGGAAGGCCAATGACTGTAATTAAATGGAGATCAGCTGCTCTAGGCTTATGGTGCGCGGGAGACAGGGAGAGCTCAGCTCCATGGAGATTTGCTGAGCCTGTTTGAAATGGTAGGCAAGAGTTTTTAGACAGTTATCAGCATCAGAGACCCCTGTCCCTGGCAATCCCACCCAGACCTGCCTTGTCCCCCAAAAATTCTGCCTAAGGCATTTGACTACTAACCAGAAGGCTGGAGGTTCAAACCCACCAGCCACTCCTCGGAAGGAAGGTTGGGCA
Organism: Orycteropus afer afer; assembly: GCF_000298275.1. NCBI lineage: Eukaryota > Metazoa > Chordata > Mammalia > Tubulidentata > Orycteropodidae > Orycteropus > Orycteropus afer. The sequence continues at coordinate 2,966,025 of NW_006921759.1, forward strand.
ATCTACTTCCATAGATATGCCACCTCAGAAACCCAAGGAGGGGTCAATACGAGTCGGATCCGACTTGACAGCAGTGAGTTTTTTTTTTTTTTTTAATCCATCCATTCTCCTCAAAAGATTACCAGGAAGAACAGAGAGCAACCCTATAATTGTTGTTCTTGTTACCTGCCGTCGAGTCAGACCTGACTCATAGCAACCCCTCCTTGGGTGTCCGAGGCTGTATTACTATGGAAGTGGATTGCCCAATCTTCCTTCTGAGGAGTGGCTGGTGGGTTTGAACCACCAGCCTTCTGATAGCAGTCAAGTGCCTTAGGCACTACACTACCAGAGCTCCTTAACCCTATAATTAGGTGTGCTAAAAAGCTTTGTTGAAACGAGGGCAGCCATTTTTTAAAGAGTGTCTTTTTTGAGGAAGGGGAAATTTGGGCAGTGCTGTGTTAGGAGGTAAAACTGGGCCTTCTTCTCTTCACACTTCAGAAGTCACATTGCTGGCACTTTGGAGGTGGGGAGCCTCTGGAACCAGACCCCAGGCAGTCAGGTCACTTCCTTGAATGCTTCAGAGGGAGAAGACAGGGAGGGGGTGAGTCCTGCAGGCTGCAGGCAGTCCAAACAGTTAGTTTTGGGTGCCATCGAGTTGATTCCATCTTGTAGTGACTCATAGAGTAGAACTGCCCAGAGAGTATCCCAGGCCATAATCTTTACAGGACAGATCTCCAGGTATTTCTTCCATGGAGCAGCTGGATGGATTCAAACCAACAGTCTTTTTGTTAGCAGCCCAGTATTAACTGTTGCACCACCAGAACTCCTGGACTGAAAACAGAGAGCAGGATTGGTCTCTCACTGGGGGAGCCCTGGGCTTCTGTAAGCCTCCGGTCCTCCATCCCAAGTGCACTGTGAACACTACGTGAGAGAAGCCCTGTGATCTGCCAAGCCCAGTGACGGGCACAAAGGAGGCCCTTTGTACCTGTGTTCCCTTCTCTTGCTTCTTTTCAGGATCAGAATAGGGGGCAAGACTGGCTTAGAGCAGGACAAAGAGAGACTCTTTTCAAAGGCATTGGGTTGTGGTCCAGAGAGCAACAGAAGAGGAAGGAGCTGCTTAAGTTGCAAAATGCCTCCATAGGCAGAGTTAACTTCAGCTACTCTCCTTCCCCTTCAGCAGTGCCAGTGAGGACCAGCTGCAGAGGACTCACGGCTCTGGGCAGCTTTTCCACTCTCCCTTCTGAGCCTCCTGTCTCATCACACACTCACCACCAGGCTTGCAGGACCCTTGCCACCCCTCTTGGGCCAGTGGTCCCTCCTGCCAGTTGCTATCCCTTTCTGGGAATTGCCTCCACCTGCTTGCAGGGAAATGCCTCACCCAAGCATTTGTACCTCCCCAGGGGCACCCTGAGTTCCATAACTGGATGATGAGAGGGTACCTTTCAATTTGGGATGACTCTACAAGACCACCCAGCCCCAGGGCTCCCTCAGATCTTCTGGAACTTATGGTGGGCCAGCTTCTCCCTCCACCCACCCCTCCATCCTCCCTACCTTACAAGTGTATCTCTCCTGAGCACTCCCCAAAAGCTTTCTGCATACAACTCTAGGGAGCCCAGTCTAAGACAACTAGTCTCTTAGTCATCTGTTGTCCTTGCCCCTCCAAACATAACTAGCTCGTCTGAACTCCCAGGCACCCTCTTTCAACTAAAATGGTGGTCATCCTGTATCCCAGTATGGGAAAATGGACACTGATGGTTCATGGTTCCCATATCATTATGGGAGCTGACACTTGAGTGCACTTGCATACAACCAGCAATTACAAAGCACATTACATACTTTCATTTCATCGTATGGCAGAATAGCATGGTGATTTCTAAGGTGATTCTGCCTGGAATCTTGTGAATCTTGACCCTACCTTTTAGTCCTGTGACCTTAGGCCAGCTACATAACCTTTCTGTTACTCAGTTTTTTCATCTGTAAAATGGAGATATTAATGATCTTTTTCTCATAGTGTTAGAATTAGATGAGTGAATACATGCAAAGATCTCAGAATAGTCCTGGCTCTCCTAGTAACTATATAGTATAAAACGAAACAAAACATAGTTGCTGTTGAGTTGATTCTGACTCATGCGTCCCTCATGTGTATCAGAGTAGAATTATATTCCACAGGGTTTTCAATGGCTAATTTTTCAGAAGTAGAGTGCCAGGCCTTTCTTCTGAGTGCCTCTGACTTGAACCTCCCTCCACCCTTTGGTTAGCAACAGAGCATATTAACTATTTGAACCACCCAGGGACTCCAAGTACATAGTATATATTAGCTTCGTATACATGAGCCTCACAGCAACCCTGTGAGGCTATTAGAATTCCTACCTGTGTAGGATACTTCTCATGTCCCACCTCACACTCTCTCAGCCGACCTTTTCACACAGCCATTGCTGTAGCCACCTGCTGGCACAGGTATAACCCAGAAGCACTTTGCTCAGTCTCATATTTCTTGACCACCTCCACCTGTGATGCCTGTGGAATCCACTCAGTCATTGTGACCCAAACTTGGAAGTATGAAGTGTGAAGTGTGAAGGAGTTAACATTCCACACCACAACCTTTGACTGATGGGGAATGTAGCCAGTGGGGAAATACTCCCTTCTCCCACTCCTTGAGTGGGTAAATCTGAGGTATATTCTGTCCCGTCAAGATCCAAGTGCAGATGCCCACAGCAGTGGCCAGCACAGTAAAACACAGCAGCTAGGTTGTCCGCCCTTCCCTGTCTCACTCTTCCCAGCTGTCCACTCCTACTCTTAAGATCACTTCTCAGAATAAACTACCCACACACAAGCCCTTGCCTCATGCTCTGCTTTCTGGGAAACCATGTAACTGTGCACATGAAGAGAGTAAAAGACTAAAAAGAGGCTTCTTCAACATCCATGGGCAGATCTAAAGTCAAGTCAGAGTCTTCTGCCTCCAGAGTCTCAAGCCCCCATGCTGTGCCCCTTCCCAGATGATACAGTGCATTTTAACCCAGGCAGTAGGAGGCCAGGTAAGAAAGGTCTATGAAGGTCACTTCAGACACCTTCGTATCACAGCCCTCTTCTGTTACTGCATAGAGCCAGTCCTGCACAGCGAGAGGGTGGTAAACAGTTATTCCAACTGACTGTGTCTAATTTGCCACACTCAGCTCAGGGCCTATTATATAATAAAAACCACTGGCTATTGAGTCAGTTCCAACTTGTGGCGATCCCACGTGTTTCAGAGTAGATCTGTACTCCATACGATTTTCACTGGCTGTGATCTTTCAAAAGTAGATGGCCAGACTCTTCCTCTGAGGTGCCTCTGGGTGCCTTTGAACCTCCAGTCTTTCAGTTAGTAGCCCAGTGTTTAACTGTTTGTACCACCCAAGGACTTCATTATGTACTAGGTACTTAGTAAATGTTTGCTGGACAGAACAGATCCAGAAATCAAACTGTAAATGGTTTCCATTTTCTTTTTATTGTGATAATTATATATGTAACAAAACGTTTGTCATTTCAACATTCTTCACATGTCATTTTAGTGCCATTAATTGTATACAATATGTTATACAACCATCACCCTTACAGAAGCTCAGGGTCCCCTAAGCAGTGAGTCATATTTTCCCATCCCTCCCATTCATCCCTGATAATCACTAATAAACTCAGGTCTGCATAGACTTGCCTATATTAGATAGTTCACTTAGGTCTGCTTTTTAATGATTACTTTTTTGCATGAGCACGTCTGTTCCTATACTTACTGCTTATATTTTATGTTGGTCTGGAATGTAATCTTAGATGGACAGAGAACATTTTGTTTGTCTACCTTTCTTACCAAGCTAACTTAATATAGAACCATGTACCTGAAAATTATTCAAGAAATATTGGGTGATTGACTAATGAGGTATCTCAGACTGGTGGCTTATACAACAGAGTAGCTCCATGGCACATAGGTTTGGTCAGCACAGTGTTGATCAGCTTTTGTTGAAATTCTTCTGATCTCTGCCACTGGCCCTCCCACTTCCTGTAGCACCCTACCTGTCCATGTGGGTATTTGGGTTGTGACCCTTGCACAGAGTGACACAACAGGGTATTACACAGAGTTGAAGGAGCTGACCAGCATAAACTCTTCCTGAGCTTCTTCTGGCCTCTTCCTGTACCTTGCTGGGTCTATCCCTGCTGTCATCATGATAATGCGATGTCCTGCCCTACAGGTACTATAAGATCAGCGTGGTGCTCATGTGCTTTGTGGTTCCCACCCTGGTGCCCTGGTACATCTGGGGAGAGAGTCTGTGGAATTCCTACTTCTTGGCCTCTGTCCTCCGTTATACTGTCTCCCTCAATGTCACCTGGCTGGTCAACAGTGCTGCCCACATGTACGGAAACCGGCCCTATGACAAGCACATCAGCCCTCGGCAGAACCCTCTCGTCACTTTGGGTGCCATTGGTGAGTAGGGTGCTGAAAGACAATGGGGAGAGTGGCAGCTTGGATTTTCTTGGTTTCTATCTTGTGTTATGGAATCTGTAAAGAGAGGCAGTAGAGTGGAGTGGAAGGAACTTGACTGTTGGGGTTAGAATCCTGGATCTAGGACAAGTCATTTAATCTCTCTGATTCACAGGTTCCTCATCTGCACAATGCCTACTTAATGGGGATGTTGCAAGGATTAATTAAGATACTACAGGTAAACTGCTTCGTTACATTGCCTGGCACATTTGGAAGATCAATAACCAGTAACCAGTTGCTGTTGAGTTGGTCCCTGGATGGCACAAACTGTTAACACTTGGGTTCTAACCAAAAGTTGGCAGTTCACGTCCTCCCAGAGATGTCTCAGAAAGAGATCTATTTCTGAAAAATTGACCTTTGGAAACTCAATAAGGCACAGTTCTACTGTGACACACACACTTTTCCTAAAGAAGCAGCATTTTCTCCCCATATATCATGACCACAGCTGTCCAGTCATTTGGCAGACCTTAGAAATAAAAAGACTTTCAGCTGGAGAGATGGGTACAAACAAGACCTCAGCCTCATGTGGTGCCATGAAATGGTTAAGGCAACTGGTTTGATTGAGTCCCAATTCCCCCACTTACCTTCAGGCAAGTTCTCTGGCTTATCAGGGCCCCATGTTGTCTGTAAAATGGGGCTAAGTATAGCACTTCTCTCTCCTGGTGTCTTTGGAGGGTTAGATGAATTAATACATAATGTTTGCGGTTGTTGTTGTTGTTATGTGCCGTCGAGTCGGCCCCAACTCATAGCGACCCCTCCTTGGGTTTCCTAGGCAGTATCACTACGGAAGTAGATTGCCCCATCTTCCTTCCGAGGAGTGGCTGGTGGGTTTGAACCGCCAGCCTTCTGGTTAGCAGTCAAGTGCCTGAGCCACTATGCTACCAGAGCTCCTTGTTTGCGGTTAGATTGGTTAATTAATACATAATGTTTGCCACAGTGGTTAGTGCAAAATAAGCCTTCAGTAATCTATCAGCAATGTGTTCTTGGGCAAGTTACTTGTCTCTGCTGTAGTTTTTATTCCATTTTTAAAATAGGCATAAGCACAGATACATAGTTATACAGATACATACACTGACACAGTGGCTGCAACAATGGGCTCAAACAAAGCAGTGATTGTGAGGATGGTACGGGACCATGGGACGTTTCATTCTGTTGGACGTGGGGTTGCTAAAAGTCAGAACCAACTCAACAGCATCTAACAACAACATAGCAGCTAGTGCAGAGGTGTAAGAATTATAGCAGTTACTACCTGTCAAAGCACTTAGATTGGCTGTTTGAACCCACACAGAAGCTCCTCAGAAGTAAGGCCTGGTGATCTGCTTCCAAAAGATCAGAGCTTTGAAAACCCGGTGGAGAGCGGTTCTACTCTGCACACATGGGTTTGCCAAAAGTCAGAATTGACTCAATGACAACTGATATTAAAGTACCCAAAACTATGTTTGGCACACAGTAAGTGAGGAATAAATAGTCTCTGTTGTGTTATAGAAGCAACTCAGGCTACGTGGTACACTAAGCCCTGAGCACAGAGATTAAACCCAGGAAGGGCAGTTTTCGCTCTAAGTAGAGACAGTTACTGCTGTCAGTGATGAGTTTCTGCCCCCTCTTTATTAGGGTCATCCATTTATTAAGACTCCAGGGGTCCTAAAGTTCTTGCCCACTAAGGTTGCCAGCAATACAAGGTGATATAAAGACCAAATTTAGCTATGGAATGACTGGATAAGCAGGGATATTAGTGCCTTGGGAAACAGAAGGAGGAATTCCCTAACCTCTCCTATTGATTTTCCATCCTTTCACCCTTCACATTACAAAAGGACTATAAGGAAAGGAGCTGTAGCCAGTGTTAATCCTGAGAGCAGACATGAGTAGGAACAACAAAGACCATTATCATCTTACACAGGGAAGAGTGGGTAAGGAGACCCAAGGAATGTGGCCATGACATAGGCCCAGGAAAACTGGATATTGGTTTTAAGTCTCTTTGGGTCAATACTGGACTCTCAGTCAGTTTGTTTCATAACAGTCCTTGAAGGGCTCTTGTTACACTTAATTATGCAGCAAGGTGGATAATAAATAAATACATTGTTCTTAGAACAGTGCCTGTTTCTGAAAAGAAGGGGAAAAGACTTCTCTATACTGCCCAGGAAGACACTGAAGATGATGTGGGTGGAGGAGCAGGGTAGGGAAGTCCTAACTGAAAAGGAAATTGCAGACCTCAGATTGATCCATCTGATCTATTCACAATGTATTCTGTAATAGAACTCCATCAAATATATTCTGTAATAGAACTGTGTGATGACCAGTACCCCCTTAAGAAGTAAAGAAGCATCCCCAAAAGCAGACCCACACCCATCTAATTGATTCCGACCAATAGTGACCTTATAGGACAGAGTAGAACTACCACCCCATAAAGTTTCCAAGACTGTAAATCTTTATGGAGGCAGACTGCCCCATCTTTCTCCTGTGGAGTCGCTAGTAGGTTTGAACTACCAACTTTTTGATTAGCAGCCAAGTTCTTTGACCACTGTACCACCAGGGTTTCTGAGGAAGCTTAGGGAGCATTGAGTTTATATTAATGGTGGTAGAAAATTTTGGAAAAGAATAGCAAGAATGGTTTCACAAACTGAATCAATGTAATCAATGTCACTGAATTAAACATATGCTGAGTTGGCATATGTTTGGTATATATTTTCACCACAAATTAAGAAAAAAAGAACAAGAAGGGAGGAGTCTAGCAGTTACTCAAACAGTTAATCATAGAGTTACCATAAGATCCAGCAAACCCAGTCCTAGGTATATACCCAAGAGAAATGAAAACATATGTTCACACAAAAACATACACATAATGTTTATAGCATCATTATTCATAATAGCCAAAAAATTAAAATAACTCAAATGTCCATAAATGATGAATGGATAAATAAACTGTGATATACTCATACACTGGAATATTATTCAGCCATAAAAAGAAAGAAGTGCCAGTACATGCTACAACATAGTTGAACCTTGAAAACATTATGCTAAGTCAAAGAAGACAGTCAAAAACATATTGTATGGCTCCATTTTATGAAATATCCAGAATAGGCTCCATTTTATGAAATATCCAGAATAGGCAAACTTACAGAGATAGAAAGTTATGTTGGATGATTAGTGTTTGTCTAGGACTGGGAAGTGTGTGTGTGTGTGTGGGGGGGAGTGATGATAGCTAAGGGGTGTGAGGTTATGAAAATTTTATAAAATTGATTGTGGTGACAGTCGTACAACTTTATGAATATACTAAAAGCCATTGAATTGTATACTTTAAATGAGTAAAGTGTATGGTATGGGAATTATATCTCAATATAAACTGTTTTAAAAAATCAAATGAGAGAAGCAGTAAAGCTTCTCATAAAAACACCAAAAAAGAGTAGAGGGTGGGGTAGGTGGAGAAAAAACAATTCACTGGGAGTAGAATAACATATATGCCAATTTTGGATGTTTAAAGAGCCCAGTCATGAATTTACTTACCTATCTGAATGATTTTCATTCATCTTTTCCAAGGTCTCCCAAGATTTTCTTTCTCTCTCTCTTTTTTTTTTTTTGTATATATATATATATATATATGTTATTGGCCATTTAACATTTGGCTTAAGTATGGCACTAAAGTCATGATACCATTTCTACACTTTATGCAGGAAAATTTAAGCTTGTGGCTTTATGCTGATAACTCTATTGTTGTTTTTCTGTTTGATAATCTGTTTAGCTTGTCTAGTCAACTAAGTAAGCACTGGTGGTTCAGTAGTAGGATTCTTGCCTTCCATGTGGAGACCTAGGTTTAATCTTCAGCCAGTGCACCTCATGCACAGCCCCCACCACACTTCCGTCAGCGGAGGTTTGCATGTGGCTGTGACCAGGCTTCAGCAGAGCTTCCAGACTAAGATTAGGAAGAAAGGCCTGGCCATCTACTTTTGAAAATCAGTGAAAACTGTGAATCACAATAGTTTGATCCACAACCACAACTGATCATGGGGATGGCACATGGCCGGGCAGCGTTTCATTCCATTGGGCTTGGCGATCACCATTAGTTGGGGCCCCCTGAATGGCAACCAACAACAACAGATGTTTTGGTTACTTCATGCTGCTCTAACAGAAAATATATCACAAATGGGATGGTTTTAACAAAAGGAGTTTATTCTCTGACAGTTTTGGAGATTACAAGTCCACATTCAAAGTGCCAGGGTCTAGGAGCTGGATGAAAGCCCCTCAACCTTGGGCTTCAGCTCTGCCTCTTGCTCCAGGCCCACTGAACCTGGAGGCTTTTGTTCACTCACCAGCAGCTGAGGCTGACAAGCCCAAGGTTGACAAGTAAAAAGGCACAGTCCTGACATTACCAAACAACATGGCAGGCCACTAATTCAAGTCTAGAAAAGTTCCAAGACTGGCAGGGCATGGCAGGCTGCTGAACAATGACTTGGCTACATACAGAGTTCAAGCAGGCCCAAAAGCCAGAGACCTTCGTCAAAGCTGCTTCTTATGTACTGGAAGCAGACTACATCTCTAAAGCAACTACTCAGCTGCTCCAGTAGATTCCACTGTGGAACTGATTACCAATCTCACCATGGGGAATAACTACATCCAGCTGCCCAGCCACTCAACCAGTTCCAGCCAAGTTGACACACAACCTTAACCACCATGACAGCCAACTAAACAAATGCTTCTTGAGAGTAGGAACCAAGTCTTTTGCTCTGCTGAATCCCCCACAGAGCCTGGCACAATGTCTCACACATGGTAGGCCTTTGGTAAATGAGTAATTAAAAAAAAAAAATTGTCTGGAGAGGAAATGATTGAGTTATTTAAATGGCCACTTTATCTTCTAGGTGAAGGTTTCCACAATTACCATCACACCTTTCCCTATGACTACTCTGCGAGTGAATTTGGCTTAAATTTCAACCCAACCACCTGGTTCATTGACATCATGTGCTGGCTAGGGCTGGCCACTGACCGAAAACGGGCAACCCAGTCGATAATCAAGGCCCGGAAAGCAAGGACTGGAGATGGCAGTATTTGAACCTGGAGCCGTCATCCAACACATCTGCTGTTGACTCCTCTGTTCATTGCTTTAGTTACTGTAGTTCTCTTGTCCTTTGGATTGTGGGAGGGGCTAGAGTGTGGGGAGGGGGTGGAGTCTATGTGGTTTGAGAATTTTTTGCTTATCTCAAAATAATGTCTAAATACAACTATCCATGAAAGGTATTTTTAAAAGTCAGTGTAACTATGATTTATGTAACCTTAGCATGTGGGCATGTGGTTTAATTGCTATAGTTACAATATGTCAAACATACATTGTCATGCGCTTGTACATGAGGTTAACCCTAACAGGATGAAGGAATTTAATATTCTTTCAGTATGATTCAGGAGAGCATTCATTTTCTTTTTCACTAATTAACTCAGCCTTGCTTTTAAACACAGTTACTGAAGGAGCAGAGAGGCAGGGTTGAAGACAAAAGAAGGGGTCTAAGAATTAACTAAAGACTGTTTCTGTTTTGTAATTATTGTGCATAAATACGCTTTGTTTTTCAGTGAGAGAGTTGACCACTCTTCAAAATGAGAATACCGGAAATGGCTGTCTTGTTTTTTACCCTGCTTAGCTTGTTAATGCTCCACTGTCTGCTTCAAAAGAGATTTGTTCTTTGCCCGGCTAGTTTTGTGTCCCAAGCTGTTTGCCCAGTAGTCCTATAAATCAATGCCTGTTTAGTGTTTTTTTTCTCTTTGCTATTGTCATTTTAAAGATGTATAACTCAAACATGCCAGACATTGAAGTAAGCTCAAATTAAGCTCTCATTTAAATGTGTAGACATCTAATTTATATTCTAATTGATCCTAGCCACTGATGCATGTACTTTAGCTACGTCTGCTAAGTAAGCATATTAATTTTCCACATGAGGCCATCAGATCTTAATAACCAACAGTTATCTAGAACTCAGTGTCTACTAATGTGTTACTTGCATGCGGCCTTCATTGATTTTACAGCAAAATATAAAGTGATCATTATGTAGCTTCTGGATTAAAAAAAATGTTGTGTGTTAAAAGTTGCCTTGTAAAGAGCATGTTGAATTAATGGGACACCGTGCCCTTTGTGTTAGATGTTAGATCAGAAAGAATGGTCTTATTGTTGTTATTGGAGCACTTTGAAGATAGATTTTTTTCAGGAAAGTGGTAGGATTTTAAATTAAATTTTAAAACTTTTGAAAAAGAAATGACACCAATAGGAGATTGTCATAATGAAGTTCTTCATCCAGTAGGTGTTTAACAGTGTTATTTTGCCGTTAATAATGTATAAATTGTGAGTGATTTACAATAAATGATTATGAATTTGTTGGTGTTCTTGTCTGATACTTAACTGGGGAAAGTTCTCTCAAGGATGCTTGATGTTTCCTGATGACCGTATGATTCACATCTGTTTTGGGCTCTAGGCTAACAACAGCCCCTAAGACTAGACCTCTCCCCTTCCTCCTGCCTTAGGCATAACGAGTGAGTGTTTAGAATGCAGAACGCCCAGTGCTGTCATTGCCATTTCTCACTCACCAACACTGTTGTTTGCACTGCTTCCAGCTGATTAATAGGAACCTCTACTCAGTTCCTGGGTGATGCAAATGATGGACACTCAACTACTAGCAGAAAAGTTGTCAGTTCTAACTCACCTAGTGACACCATGGAAGAAAGCCTTGGCAATCCGCTTTCAAAGATTACAGCCAAGAAAATCTTTTGGAGCAGTTCTACTCTGTAACACTTGGAGTTACCATGAGTCAGAATTGACTCAGTACAGCAAGTTTGGTTTTTATGGTTTCTCTACTCCTACAAGGAGCTCTGGTGGCATAGTGCTAAGGCATTTGACTGTTAACCAGAAGGCTGGTGGTTCAAAACCCACCTGCCATTCCTCAGAAGGAAGACTGGGCAATCTACTTCCATAGTGATACCGCCTCAGAAACCCAAGGAGAGGTCACTGGTAGTTAGATCAGACTTGACGGCAGTGAGTTTGGTTTTTTTGGTTTCTGCTACTACAGGTCACCTATCGGAGCTTGAAGGACACCTCTGTCTGGGGGTGTATTACCCAATAAGCAAGGTAAGCATGGGCTTACTTGTGCTTACTTATTAATCAGTTGTGAACAGTTTCACATCAGTTTCAGCACTGAAAAACATATGAAACTATTTACTACAGATTACTAAGTAAACACAAATAAGCCCATGATTTCCTTGCTTATGGCGTACTCCATCTCTGTTTATATTATAAATTTGAAAAGAAGCTTTGATCCTGTAGGAAGATGCTTTGGGGATGGGAGAACGATGCCAGCCATACCTAGAAACAGAATCTTGGATATGATGAAAAAATGTGAAATTGTTCACTACAGATTAGTAGGTGTGCACAAGTAAGCCCATGCTTACTTTGCTTATTTGGTAATCCAATGCTACCTCCCTCCCCAATTCCCACCAGACCCAGTGGTCACCAGAGACGGGAGTGATGGGTTCCTGCCTGTCCTGCCTCTCTCAGCTTTGGCTCTGTGCTGCCTGAATCTGTCCATCTTTTGCCCCAAAGCAAAATGTTGCAGCCCTCAGATGCAGACTTCTTAGGTTGCCTGCAGTTGAGTGGGATTTCTGCCATTGGTGAGTGCTGGACCAATTCTCACTTTATAAGGACGCCTTGGATATGACCGTGGCGGTTTTCAACTACATTGTATTCCAGTCATATATTGCTAAGGCCTGATGAGTTTTGGTAGAGTGCAGCTGTATTCCGAGATGAGCTTGTGTTAGAATGGACCTAAAATGACCCAACTGGGAATGTGTATGTGAACCTTTGACCACTAAAAGTACCAAATTTTAATCTGTGATTCTTCTGGCCTTGAAACTTACTTGCCAATTAATATGAAATTTACATGTGGAACAGCTGTTTGAAATCTTCTCACAAAGTAGTCCAAGTAAATCCAGACCACACCCCAGTTAACTTGAATACAATCTGTTTATCTGCAGCGAATGAGCTAGGGTTGATGATTTGGAAGAAGGTAGTGGATTGTTCTAGTGCCTTCCATCCAAACATTCCCTTCAGGTCTCAGCAACATCTGAGGAAAGAAAGTAGCCCTGTGATGTGTCTCCCAAACTTATCCAAGGTGCCCCTAGAGAGGTTAGTGCACCTTTTGAAAGGTAAAAGAATAGTTTAGCTGTTTCTAGCCCTGAGGCCTGCCTTTAAGCTTGTCAGCTCTACGTTTATTTCAGAAACACCCATGCTGACATCTAGGTTAGGGGCAAGGGAAGCAGTTCCAATAGTATTCTAGCGTTCTGGCAGAAATGTGGAGCTAGCCTGCAGTTGGAAGCCAACTCAAGTAAGATTTGGGTCCCCAGCCATGCTGCAGGCCAGCTGTGTGACCTTGAGAAAATCATTTTTCTGAATCCATTTTTTTTTAAGCTGCAAAGAGAGGGGATTAAGCCAGTGTTACAGATTGAATTGTGTCCCCCAAAAAAGGTATGTTGAAGTCCTCACTCCTGTTACCTATGAATGTGACCTTTTTTAGAAAGAGTCTTTGAAGATGCTATCAGTTAAGATAGCATGAGATCATACCGCAGTAGGCTGAGCCCCAATCCAATCTGAGTGGTGGCCTATAAATGAGGGGAAGACACACAGAGAGACAGGCAGGTAGAAAATACAGCCAGTTAATGTCTGGGGCCATAAGAAACTGGAAGAGACAAAAATGGATTTTTCCCTAGAATCTTCAGAGAGAACATGGCCTTGCCGACACCCTGAATTCAAACTACTAGCCTCCAAGACTGTGAAACAATAAATTTCTGGATAAGGCATTTGGTTGCTAACCAGAAAGTCAGCGGTTCAAACCTGCCAGTGGTTCAAACTCTGCAGAAGGAAGCTGGGGCAATCTACTTCCGTAAAGATTTACAGCCTCAGAAACCCAACAGGGGTCACTATGAGTCAGAATGGACTCAATTGCAATGAGTTTGTTTGGTTTGAGTTTTGGTTACCTCTTGTGCTGCTTTGACAGAATATACCACAAATGGGATGGCTTTCACAAACAGGAATTTATTCTCTTACAATTTTTGAGGCTTTAAGTCCAAGTTCAAAGTTCTAGGGACTGGGTGAAAACCCCTCAACCTTGGGCTTCAGCTCTGCCTCCTGCTCCCAGCCTACTGAAGCTGGAGGCTTTTTGTCACTCAGACAGCTGCTGGCTGCTGAGGTTGACAAACCCAAGGCTGACAAGTAAAAAGGCACAATCCCAATGATACCAAACAACATGGCAGGCCACTAATTCAAGTCCAGAAGAAGTCCCAAGAGTAGCAGGGCATGGCAGGCTGCTGAACAATGACTTGGCTACATGCAGGGTTCAAGCAGGCCAAAAGGCTAGAGACTAATCCCAAAACTTCACCCTATATATGGGAAGCAGACCACATCCCTAAAGGAGCTACTCAGCTGCTCATGGCAGATTCCACCATGGAGCTGATTGCCAGCCTCATCATGGGGAATAACTACCTCCAGCTGCCCAGCAACTTGACCAGGCCCAGCCAAGTTGACAACAACCTTAACAACCACAGTTTGGTATAAGCAACCTAATTTGTGGTATTTTGCTATGGTAGCCCTAGGAGGACTCTCTAAGGTCCTGTGCAGTCCTAACATTGGAAGACAGCAACGGAGCTTAGAAAATGCCTGATTTCAGATTTGAAACACCTCTCATTAGTGCCCATCTGGAAGGTCAACACTGAGGGGAAATAATTGAATCCAAACGGGAAAACACAAAAACGAGCCTCAAAGGATAGAATATTCTTGGTAAAAATGAGCATGTGGGGGTCATTCATTCAAAAAATATAATAAAACAATAAAAAGTATAATCCACCATGAAAAGTAATTTAATGAAAGCAAAAAGCTCTAAGGCATAATCAAAACCAAAAAACCAAACTTAGTGCCATCAAGTCGTTTCTGACTCATAGAGACTGCCATTGGATTTCTGAGGCTGTAAATCTTTACGGAACTAGATCATCCTGTCTTCCTTTCGTGAAGCAGCTGCTGGGTTTGAACTGCTGACCTTCCAGTTAGCAGTCAAGTGGCTTATATACTATACCACCAGAGCTCCTTCTAAGGCATAATGAGATAATATAAATAGTACTGGACTCTGAGTCCTAAGACTAGAGTTTGAACTTGCTGGGTTACCTTGAGCATGTTTTTAGACTAAATCATGCAAGAATATCATTTATTAATCAACTACTTAGTGTCTCTGGACCTGCATGTCCTCGTCCACGAAATAGGAATAGTGATGCTTATTTTCATCAGAAGAATCTGGAAGCACAGAATACAGTGCCCGTGCCTTGCAGATCTCCAGTAAACACCAGTTGAAGGTGAGTAATACCAGATAAGTTGCAAACTAGGATGTAGTACATAGGGCCCCAGTCTGGAAGTAAATAGGGCCAGCTTCTAGTCTTGGTTTTACTACTAACTATTGTTGTTATGGGCAAAATATTGAATGATGCAGGAAACATCAAGAGAAGATGGCAGGAATACACAGAGTCACTGTACCAAAAAGAACTGATCGATCTTCATCCATTTCAAGAAGTGGCATATGATGTAGAACCAATGGTAATGAAGGAAGAAGTCAAAGCTGCAATGAAAGAACTGGAGAAGAACAAGGCTCCGGGAATTGATGGCATACCGATTGAGATATTTCAACAAACAGATGCCCCATTGGAGGCACTCACTCAGTTTTGCCAGGAGATTTGGAGGACAGCTACCTGGCCAACTGACTGGAAGAGAGCCATATTTGTGCCCATTCCAAAGAAAGGTGATCCCACAGAATGTAGAAATTATAGAACAATATCATTAATATCACATGCAAGTAAGATCTTACTGAAGATAATTCAGAAACGTTTGCAGCAGTATATTGACAGAGAACTTCCAGAGGTTCAAGCCGGATTCAGAAGAGGACATGGAACAAGGGATATCATAGCTGTTGTCAGATGGATCTTGGCTCAAGGCAAAGAATACCAGAAAGATGTTGACTTGTGTTTTATTGACTATGCAAAGGCATTTGATTGTGTGGATCATGACAAATTATGGATAACACTGAGAAGAATGGGAATTCCCGAGCACTTGATTGTACTCCTGAGGAATCTGTACCTTGACCAGGAGGCTGTCGTTCGAACAGAACAAGGGGACACTACGTGGTTTAAAATCAAGAAGGGAGTGTGTCAGGGTTGTATCCTTTCTCCACACTTATTCAATCTATATGCTGAGCAAATAATCCGAGAAGCTGGACTATATGAAGAAAAACGTGCTATCAGGATTGGAGGAAGAATCATTAACAACCTGAGATATGCAGACGATACAACTTTGCTTGCTGAAAGTGAGGATGACTTAAGGCACCTACTGATGAAGGTTGAAGAATACAGTCTGCAGTATGGATTACATCTCAACATAAAGAAAACAAAAATCCTCACAACTGGACCAATGAGCAGGATCACAATAAATGGAGAGAAGATTGAGGTTGTCAAGGAATTCACATTGCTTGGTTCTACAATCAGTGCCAATGGAAGCAGCAGTCAGGACATTAGACGACGTGTAGCATTGGGAAAGTCAACTGCGAAGGAACTGTTTCAAGTTCTGAGGAGCAAGGATATCTCCTTGAGGACTAAGGTGCGCCTGACACAAGCCATGATATTTCCAATCGCCTGGTATGCATGTGAGAGCTGGACAATGAATAAGGAAGACCGAAGAAGATGCTTTTGAGTTGTGGTGCTGGCGAAGAATGCTGCAAGTACCATGGACTGCTAAAAGAACTAACAGATCTGTCCTGGAGGAAGTGCAGCCAGAATGCTCCTTGGAAGTGAGAATGGCCAGACTTCGTCTCACCTATTTTGGTCATGTTGTAAGAAGGGACCATTCCCTGGAGAAGGATGTCATGCTTGGTAGGGTGGAGGGTCGACGAAAGAGGGGGAGGCCTTCAGGGAGATGGATTGATACGGTGGCTGCGATGATGGGCTCAAGTATAGCAGGGATTGTGGGGCTGGCGCGGGATAGGGCAGTGTTTCGTTCTGCTGTGCATGGGGTCACTATGAGTTGGAAATGACTCGATGGCACTTAACAACAACAACAACAATTGTTGTTATGTGCCGTCGAATCATCTCCGACTCATAGCGACCCCTCCTTGGTTTTCTGAGGCGGTATCTCTATGGAAGTAAATTGCCCAACCTTCCTTCTGAGGAGTGGCTGGTGGGTTTGAACAACCAGACTTCTGGTTAGCAGTCAAGTGCATTAGGCACTACGCCACCAGAGCTCTTTGCTACTAGCTAGATGGGGCTAATCTCTCAGAACTGCAGTTTCCCCTTCTGTAAAGAGACTCAGGTGGTATGAACTGTTAATGCACTCAGCTGCTAACCGAAAGGTGGGAGGTTAAAGTCCACACAGAGGTGCCTCAGAAGAAAGGCTTGGCAACCTACTTCTGAAAACTCATTGAAAACCCTGTGGAATGCAATTCTGCTCTGACACACCCGAGGTTGTTGCCCTAAGTTGGTGTTAACTTGATGGCAACTGGTTTTTTTTTTGTTGTTGTTGTTATTGTTTTGTTTTTTTTAAAGTGACTCAACTGAACTGGATTATGCTATCCAGCTCTGCCATTTTAGGAATCTTTTCTCCCCTATCTGAAGAAGAAAGCCCTCTCATGGTGTTAAAGCATTTGGCTGCTAACCAAAAGGTCAGTGGTTCAAACCCACCAGCTGCTCTGTGGAAGAAAGATGAGACAGTGTGCTTCTGTAAAGATTTACAACCTCAGAATCCCTATAGTGCAGTTCTACTCTGTCCTAAAAAGGGTGCTGTGGGCTGACGTGATGGCAGTGAGTTTGGTGTGGGGTTTGTTCTGAAGAAGCCTCCAGCACACTGGCAGAGCCTTTGCAGCCACATGCTGTAGTTCTTGTCTTTTGTGTATCCTTCTGAAGTTCTAGCCTCCTCACTGTGCCTTCACACCTCCGTTAAAGGACAAATCTGAGCCGCAATATCATATATGCTTCAGTCAGCACATTTTCCTCCTCATCAGGAACTGGGATAAAAGATTTGTGGAAAGAAGAGGTGAAGCTAATGGATAAAATGAGTTTTGGGGATTACCTGTGAAACTCATTTATCCATTTCATGCCTGTTCCAGTTACAGAGACATCTGAAAGCTAGCGGTGTTCTCAGTTGCTGCTCATGTGAAAAACAGGGAAGGTGAGAAATATCCTAACCTTTACAATGCTTTCTCCATTTTTAGTTCAGGGTGTTAGTCAAAGTACTTTCCTTTCCCCTTCCTCTACGTCAAGGAAGTGCTATAAATGAACTGGAAACTCCTCTCCCTGTTCTCTTTCCCATTCCCCTGTGGACTGTAGAATCCATACCCACCTCTAGGAAATGGTCTTGGCTTCTAAATTTGCAACCTCTAAAGCAAGTGGAGGGAAAGCCCTGCTGGCTGCCACCCCTAGCAAAACAAGCCTAACTGTCCAAGCAGCTGCTGTCAGCTGCTTTCAACTCAACCAACTCACTGCCATTGAGTCGGATCCGACTCATAGCAACCCCTCCTTGGGTTTCCAAGGCAATATCTCTACGGAAGTAGATTGCTCAGTCTTTCTTCTGTTCAGCTGCTTTGGTCTTGTTCTTTTGCTCCTCCTTTTACCCTCTCATGATGCCTTCGACTCCCAGTCTGGAAAACCAATCAGCCACACCTTGCCTGAGACTGTCTCACAGGATTAAAAGAAAAATGACAGCTAACACCAGCTCCAGCCAGGTAGGGCTGTGGAGTCTTTGCTCTAAGAGCACCTTTCTGGTGATGGTATAATTTGGAAACATGTAAGCGTGGTGGTTGAACAACTTGATGAGTAGAATGTCACTGAACTGTACATGTGAGGATCATTGAAATGGCAAATATTTTGTTGCCTATATATTTAATGAATAATAAGTAAATAATAAACATTAAAATAAGTAAATAAATAAGCTGTTGTTACTAAGTGCCATCATGTGGATTCCAACTCATAGCACCCCCATGTGCCAGACAAGAATTGTCCCATAGGGTTTTCTAGGTTGTAATCCTTACAGGAGCAGATCACTGGGTCTTTTTCCCCTGTGTAGCTGCTGGGTGTGTTTGAACTGCCGACTTTGTGGTTAGCAGCCAAGTGTTTAACTCTTGTGCCATGAGGGCTCCTTAAATAAATAGGCTATCACTCAAAATCTATTCAAAAAGACAAACCTCAAAGAAAGAATGAAAGAGCTCCCTTCCTTAGAGTTCCTGACTTACATTGACCCTGGAAAAAAGATGATTTTGTCTTCAACCCTCTGTCCAAATCCCCCAGAACTCAGGATTTACTAAACCGATGCCCCCTTTGCCTTCCAGCCAGTCCTCTACAGGGCACCCTTTCATGTTGTTGTTGAGAGGAATCTCAGAAGTTGCTTCTCTGATATAAGCACCACTACTGGGCAGAGCCACCAACCCCATGCTGTTGGTATGCAAAGTGACATACCTGGGCCCCACTGGAGTGGGGTGTGGTTGTATCTTCACTACCCGATGTTCCTTCAACCTGTGCTCAAAGACCATGGATCCCAAAATATTGAATATGTAAAAACTGTTGAAGTGGTGGGTATTTTGCTATATAGAGAGAAGCGGTGTACATAGAGAGGTGCTTCCTTATCCTGGGCTGTATGACAACATTGCATGTGAGGGTGGGGTAACAGAGAATGTTGCTGCACATCAGGTACCTCTAGTGAACATTGGTGCAGAATGAATTGGCTAGCTGGGGTATCCCATGCCTAAAACAAGATGGAATAGCCAGTGTAAGTGGTGACTCTCCAGTTCCAGCAAATTAGTATCTTGCACCTGAGATCGAGGAATAGGGAAGACCCACTTCAGTTGCTTCCTGACCCTGCAATTACTTCTCACAAATGCAAGAACAGCTCTGTTAGAGCTGACTGGGCTCCCTCCACTTCCTTCTTTGAAGTAAAGGGCACTTACATTTCCAGCTTCATAAAGTGCTTACTCCAAATGTGCCAACCAACGAGCGCATCTATTTGCATTGTTTGAACAGCTCCTGCCAGACTGAGCTATTCGTCACACACCGGATCCGGATGCTTGGAGTCAGCTTGTTAGAATGAGTGTGCTGTTGCACCATAGCCAACAAAGCAGAAAATAATTTCAAAGTGTATGCCTTGGCCTGGATCATTTCAAATTGCCATTTTAAAAGGGAAGAGCTTAATTTTGCCTCTGTGTGGGAAATCCTCAAAGCAATGATGTACTGGACCATTTTCATCACCTTACTATTCCATGTGAAGCCAAGGTCTGGCTCAGTCTTATGATACTAATGTAGACAGACCACTTTTCCTAAATTTTATTTATTTTTTTATTGTTGTTGAGAATATATACAGCAAAATATCCACTATTTCAAGTTTTTACATATACAATTTAGTGACATTGATTACATTCAAGTTATGCAATCATTCTCACCTCCTTCATTAACATAAACTCACTGCCCTCTAATTTTTTGGGTTACTGTAGTCAATTTGATTCCGTATAAATAGATCTTAAAAGAACATAATGCTCAATGCAGACATTTTTTAGTAATTAAGCTAAGTTGGTTTTAAGAAGACTTCAGGGGATATATATATATATATATATATATATGTAGAGAGAGAGAGAGAGAGAGATTCCCAAAGGCTTCCACTCATATCCTATTAGCTTTTTCTTGAGGCACAATTTTAACAGTATTCATCTTTTGATTATCCACCCCACAATAGACAGAATAGGGAAAATAGAATACTAGCTGTACTGAAAGAAAATTTAAAACTCAAAACAGAAGTGATAAGTAATTTAAACAACAAATAGTCTTCTGGGTCTTTGTATGTGGGAGCAAGCTTTCCTTTTCAGCACAAAAGGTCTCAAGGGCCTCGATATATTATATCACAGTATGAATGACGGCAATTATGAACTTAAATCATGAAGACAAAGTGAATTTATCCTTTTGCATCCTGTTTAAAAAGGCAGAGAAGTAGGTAGTAAATTATACAAATATTTCAAATTAAAATAGAAAATTTTACCATTTCAGGTAATAAGCTTAAGTTAGCTGTGAAATATATAAGTAGAATGCCTCATTCCTTAAGACAGTTAGATAAATGAGACATTTTAGTAAGACAATTAATGGCACCTTTTTGTTGTTGTTTAGTTGATTCTGACTCATGGTGACCCCTTAGTGTTACATATTATTCCAATGCACGTCCACCAGTTAAACCTCAGGCGGCAATGGGTCATTTGTTCATTGTTGATTGCAGGAAAGATTATGATCTCCTAAATAACACAGTCTGCTTCCTTTTTCCCTCTCTGATTTTTTTTTTTTTTCCAAAAAAAATTTATTGTGCGGGAGCAAATATTGTTGTTGTTGTTAAGTGCTGTCGAGTCGTTTCTGACTCATAGTGACCCCATGCACAGCAGAACGAAACACTGCCGGATCCCGCGCCAGCCCCACAATCCCCGCTATACTTGAGCAAATATACAGAGCAAAATTTATTTTACATTCAACAGTTCATGTACATTTGATTCCACACCCCAATTACCATCCCTGACCAAAACAAACTCTCCTCCCCCCCCATCCCTGTGACTACCCCCTCCCTGTGCCCTTCTTAACTATGCACTCCTGTCTGTCCAGCTTTCCCTCTATGTGAATGCTGCCCTTCTGGTGCCCCATGGCTGATTGCTCTAAGGGGTATATCTCCCTAGAGTGAGTGGGTGCATCACCTTGGGATAGGTATTCTACATGTAGGTCTTTCTACCATTGGGCTGAAAGCCAATCCATGAGAGTGAGTCCAATTCTAGGCCTGAAGGGTAACCCGGGGCCATAATCTTGGGGGTTCTACCACACTCTATCTGGTCATTCTTGTGCTTTTAGATTTTGTTCTACATTTTTCCTTCCACTCTATCCAGGATCTCCAAGTTTGATCCCTTTCCAAATGTTTGGCTTTGGTACCCAGGCACCATCTAGTTCTTCTGGTCTCTGGGTCTATCACATCCTTGGACTAATTGTTTCCAGATACCTTTGATTTTCTTCACTCTTTTTTGCTTCAGATGAAAGCAAAGAACTTTGCTTCACTCCAAGATGCAATAGTTGCATCTTAGATGGCCACTTGAAAGCTTTTAAGACCTTCAAGGGATATTTTTGGAAGAAGGTTTAGATTATCTCAGGAAAACAGTTTCAGCAATTTATCCTCCCTCCATGGCTCCAGAAAGTCTAGAGTCCATGAGAATTTGTGTAAAAATGGTGTGGGGGACAGCATCTGACTTCCTCTAACTTCACAAAAAGGAGAGAGAATCACCATCAGCCCAAAACTGATTCCTATGAGGCAGAGGTCAGACATGCCTCCACCTTCCAACCTTTCTATCAATTCCGACACCAGCTGTCCTTCCCATGTGCAGTGTTGTTGTTGTTGTTGTTGTTA
>NW_006921759.1:2989253-2990559 GCF_000298275.1 Orycteropus afer afer
CCTATGCTTAAACTGCCCCCTGGCTGAACACTCTTCTCTTTGGCTTCCTGGGTTCCACCCTTCCTCCTGCTCTTGTTTCAGTACCTGTGCTTAAACTTCCTGGGTTCCACCCCTTCCTCCCGTCTTGTTTCAGTACCTGAAACTTTCACTTTGCCATAAGCAATTGAGTAGCTAATTGTTAAAGTTATCCACCTGGTGTATTTCTGTTGGCGCAGCATGAAGCAATTTTCTGGGATGTTTGCTCTCTCTCAGGTGTGTAGAATTCTGATGTTGGGATTGGTTGGCTTTAGCCACTCTGCCAGGCTCAAAAAGGAGCCCTCTTAGAGGCAGGAGAGTCTCTGACTGCCAGCTGAGAGAGAGATGTCCAGTTGCTGAGAGAGACTGAGTGTGTTCTTGAACTTGAATTTTAGCCTGTTGCTTCCCTAATAAACCCCATAATCTGTGAGTCTGTGTGACCACTGCAGTGAATTATTGAACCCAGCAGAGAGGTGGTGGGTGCCACTGGAGGAATGGTTGGGGTTAAAGTTAATAAGAGGGCTGCGGGGGGCGGTGTGTGTGTGTGGCATGTCTGGCCTCATGGGAACAGGCCTTGGGCTGCTGCTGCTGATTCTCTCTTCCTCTTGTGTAGTTAGAAGAGGTCAGAAAATGCTGCCTCCTTGCCCCTTTAGCACAATGGCACTCTCTGCTTCTCTTCTGGGTTTGCTAATTTGATGCAGTGGCCACACAGAACTCACAGAGTATATTCAAAGTTATGGAGTTTATTAGGGAAGGAACAAGTTACAATTCAGGATCAGAAACGACTCAGGATATGGTTTTTCAAACAGCTTCTTGTCAGCCATGCCAGTAGGCAGGCCTCTCTCTGACTCTCAGCTTCTCGGCCCTGCTCAGGCAAGCATTACAAAGCTCGTTTAACACTGCCAATAAGTACACAGAAGTATCCCACTCCACCAATAAGCCTTCTGCCTAAAGGCACTCAGCTTTCTTGCTGCATGGGCCAGGAAGCCCACTGCGCCATCTCCTGCCAGTCTTCTGGTTCTGCTGCCTCTGCTGCCACCATTTATCTGCCACTACTTTGCTCAATATCTTCAGCCAAAAGCAGGCCAGGAGCTGATTGTGGAACAGACCATCAACTGCTCAAATGCAAGTTCAACTTGAAGTTAAAGACAGTTAAAACAAGTCCAGGAGAACCAAAATATGATCTTGAATACATCCCTCCTGAATTTAGATACTATCTAAAGAACAGATTTGATGCATTGAAAACTAATGACCAAAAAGCAGAATAACCATGGGATGACATCAAGAACAT
>NW_006921759.1:2991894-2995616 GCF_000298275.1 Orycteropus afer afer
CCAGTGAAAGCAGCAGTCAGGACATTAGAAGATAGCACTGGGTAAGTTGGCTGCAAGGGACCTCTTTCAAGTACTGAGGAGCAAGGATGTCTCCTTGAGGACTAAGGTGTTCCTTACACAAGCCATGATATTTCAATCACCTCATATGCATGTGAGATCTGGACAATGAATAAGGAAGACCGAAGAAGAGTTGATGCTTTTGAGTTGTGGTGTTGGCGAAGAATGTGGCAAGTACCATGGACTGCTAAAAGAACTAACAGATCTGTCCTGGAGGAAGTACAGCCGGAATGCTCCTTGGAAGTGAGAATGGCCAGACTCTGTCTCACCTACTTTGGTCATATTGTCCGAAGGGACCATTCCCTGGAGAAGGATGTCATGCTTGGTAACGTGGAGGGTTGACGAAAGAGGGGAAGGCCCTCAACAAGATGGATTGACACAGTGGCTGCCCCGATGGGCTCAAGTATAACAGAGATCATGGTGGTGGCACAGGACCTAGTGGTGTTTTGTTCTGCTGTGCATAGGGTCGCTATGAGTTGGACACAACTTGATGGCACCTAACAACAACAACACTTTGCACCATTTCTGGTGTTAGAGTTCTTTCTATCTGTCTCCTCGGTCTAGGAGGCAGCAAGGATTCTGGGTTCAAAGGACACGCTCTATCTCTGGCTCTTCCTCTTTCTTGGTGATCATGAGATTCCCCTTTCTGCCTCTGAGGTGACTGACTTTAAACCTAGCAGGAAACCCTTGTTAGGGTTTCCTACACCTTATTTGCATGGTTTCATACCCCAAGGTTACCATGAACCATATTTACATTAGCAAGACATCCAATCCCCATGTGGGCCACAAGCACCTCATTTGCATAGCGACTCAATGGCAGTGCATTGCGTTACCCAGTCATTTGGTGGGAGTTACAAAAACTATGGCAGGAAGAGCCAGACTAAGTAATTCACTGCACCGCAATTTGAAATTCTTTCTGCATTTTCTCCCTTTTGATCAGGATTGTTCTATGAAATCTTTGATCAAAATGTTCAGTAATGGTAGCTGGGTACCATTTAGCTCTTCTGGTCTCATTACAACAGAGGCAGTTGTTCATGGAGGCACTTGGCCACACATTGCTAATCTTCCTTCTACTCCTGACTCTCCTTCTCCCTCTATTGTTCCAGGCAAATAGAGACCAAATGTTGTGCATTGGATGGCCAGTTGCAAGCTTTTAATACCCCAGGCACATTGAACTAGGTGGTAGAACAGAGGTGCTAAACAGATTATTAAACTAATTAAGTGCATTATCCCATGAAACTATGACCTAAATCTCCAAAACAAGAAACCAAGTCCTGTGAGGTTTTTGGTTTTACATAAGCAGCCTCAGCAGCTAAACTTTTTTTTTTCTTGTTGTAAATATATTTATCACACAACTTTTGCCAATTCAACTTTTTACAGGTGTATAATTTATTGATAGCAATTACAGTAATAGCTGTGCAACCCTACCCTTAATCGACATGATATTTCCATCATCATCAACCCCCTTCTCCCTTCCTCCCTGCCATCCCTGGTAACCATTAATACACTTTGTTCTCTATACATTTATTTGCCTTTTCTTGCCTTTTTATATAAGTGAGGTTATATATTTATTTGCCCTTTTGTGATTGACTTATTTCACTCAGCATAATGTCTTCCAGCTCTGTCCATATTGTGGCATGTATCAAGACTTCATTTCTCCTACTGACTGAGCAGTATTCCATTGTATATGTGTACCACATTTTGTTTATCCATTCATCTATTGATAGGCATTTAAATTGTTCCCATGTTTTGGCTATTGTGAATAGTGCTGCATTGAACACTGGTGTACAATTCTCTGGTTGAGTCTCTGCTTTCAAATCTTTCGGGTATATACCTAGGAGAGGAATTGTTGTTGGGTCATATAGCAGTTCCACTTTTAGTTGTTTAGGAACCACCACGGTTTTCCACAATGGCTGTACCATTTTGCATTCTCACCAGCAAATGAGTAATGGTTCCAATTTCCCCACCTCCTCACCAAATTTTGTTATTTTCTGCTTTTTTTTTTTTTAAATTTGTTTAATGTTGTTTATCTTAGCCATCCTACTAGAAGTCATATTGTATCTCATTGTGGGTTTGATTTGCATCTGCCCGATGGCTAATAATTATGAGAACTCTTTCATGTGTTTGGTGGCCATTTGAATGCCCTCTTTGGTGAAATGTCTATTCAAGGCCTTTGTCCGTGTTATGATTGGATTAATTTCTTTTTGCTGTTAAGTTGTTGAAGTTTTATGCATATTTTCGTTATTAGATTCTTGTTGGATATATGGTTTTCAAAGATATTCTCCCAGCCTGTAGTTAGTCTCTTCACTTTTTTGTAAAGTCTTTTGATGAACAAATGTTTGTAATTTTTATGAGGCCCTATTTATTTATTTTGTCTTTTGCTGTTTGTGCTTTTGTTATTATATTAGATAATTCATTGTTTAAAGCTTGGTCTGACGGTGTTGCCCCTGTTTCAAGAATTTTATGGTTTTAGTTTCCATATTTAGGTCCTTAATCCATTTTGAATTTGTTTTGTAAGGCATGGGTACTGTTTCATTTTTCTGCATGTGAAAATCCAATTTTCCCAGCACCATTTATTGAAGAGACTCTTCTTTCCCCATTGAATGGACTTAGCACCCTTGTCAAAAGTCAGTTGACCATAAATAGAGGTGTGGGTTTTGGACAGACCATTTTGATATGGTTTTGTTTACTCATTACCTGACTCCTTGGTCCACATACACACAACTTGGAGGTGTTTAGATTGTTACTTTATTGAGAAACAGACAGCCCAAGGAAAAATATGCAATATGTAAAAATTAACACAAATGATTTCTTAGGTCCCTTCTTAGATCAAAAACTACACAAATCAAAAGCAAGTAAGCTTGGTAAATGTTAGCTTTTGTTTTTCCAAATCAAAAGATGATGGCTGGAAGCTATCCTAGCTTTATATCCCTAGAAAAGAAATAAAAGGAGGAGTCACAAGGCCAGAGTGGTGTTTAGGAAACTGACCCCATGCTGTCTCCCTTTATGTAAACAACTGAAGGTAGAAAGATAATGATGAGATA
The DNA here is from genome assembly GCF_000298275.1 of Orycteropus afer afer. Lineage (NCBI taxonomy): Eukaryota > Metazoa > Chordata > Mammalia > Tubulidentata > Orycteropodidae > Orycteropus > Orycteropus afer. The sequence continues at coordinate 2,994,996 of NW_006921759.1, forward strand.
TAATTCATGAAATACTGTTTGCATGGCTCCATATTTCTAAACAATCTAATGTTTCGTTTTGCTTTGCTTTGCTTTTTTAAGTGTGCATTTAAGAGATGTCCCACAAGTGATCATTGCTGTGTCCAGGAAGTTGCAGCATTAAAATACTTGGAAATGATGACTTGCTTCTACATAAGGTCATTAACCATCCATGCCATAATATTTGTCTGCCAAAGTTCCACACTGTATATTAGAACTAGGCTAAGTATGCACAAAACTGAGAGATAATTAAAACCTTCCCAACAAACGTGTCTTGGTTAATCTGATTGATACAATGCCTTTGATTGTTGTAACAGCCTGTTGTTTTCTTTTGGTTTAAATTTATCACTGCCACAGAAAAAGGAGAAAAAAAAATGGGACAGCTTGAAGAGGTGTAAAATTATAATTACTCTTTTGAAAGTATGCATATTTATCTATATTTTGCTAATCCTGTTGCAAAAACGACAAGGAGGCCACATGTTCTGACCTCCTCTAACCCTACAAGGGGAAGGCAGGATTACCAGCAGTAACCCAAGGCCTATTACTGCAAGGCCAGACATGCTGCCTCCCTCCAGCCCTTTCACCAACCGTTCCTCCCAAAGC
>NW_006921759.1:2995961-3002907 GCF_000298275.1 Orycteropus afer afer
TCTAAGCACCTGAGAGAGAGTGGGCACCTCCCAGAACATTATATTGTGCCACGCCCAACAGAAATACTCCACTTGGATAACATTTACAATCAGCTCCTCAGTTGCTCATTCCACCACTGAGTTTACAATGACTTATGGGTAGAAAAGCCATACTAAGTAATTTACTACACTGCACCTGTCTTCACTTGGTTTTCCAGTTTTACTTAGTAAAGTAAAATAGTCTACTTCATGGGTAGATAGCATTTACTTGTTACCCGTAATTGAGAAAAACTTTCTGTATTACAATTTCTAGGCCACTGATTCGAGTGCATTTTTAAATTTCTTTTTGCATCAAAAAGGAAAGAAAAAAAAAATTGAACACATATCAGGCTGGAAAAACCAATGACAGTATGGTAGAACTTCAGCAAACTAGTCTTCAAATAGCACCTCACATCACTGAAATTTTGCTCATCAACCACGTTAGTTTGTTTTTCTGTTAAATGTGAAATGAAATCAAAAGCAGGAAGGGCCCACCTTTTGTCTTGTGCCCAGTTGTATCCTGAGCTCCCAGCAAAGGACTTACCCAATAGCAGGACCTTGGAAAATATGTGTTAAGTTGTCACTGCTTATGAATACAAGTAGGCCCTACTTTCAGAAGGCAGTTGATCCTTAAATCCAAACTTAACAAATGTAAATTAATTAGAAGACAATTGTCAATTTTACAGAAGTGTTTATTACAGAGTTCCTTCTATAAGCAGGCATTAAAAATGACCTCAACTTACAAAATTCAACAGCTGTTCGGAAGCACATGTGCTGGGGGATGCAAGATATACCTAAACCTATCAAGACTGTCCATTCACAGTGCCCCTTTAAAACAGTGTCAAAGCTGCACTTTCTCTCTGACAAGTCACCACTGCTGTTGTTAGTTTACATCAAGTTGGCTCAGACTCATGGCCACGTGAGGTATGACAGAACGACACATTGCCCAGTCCTGTATCATCTTCATGCTGGCTGGTATGTCATGTTCATTGTGCTGGCTAATGTATCAATGATAGTGATTAATGTTGTGTTAATCAATGCTTGGTTTTCCTCGGCCCTCTACTTTACCACCTTTGAAAACCCAATGGCACCACCAAACCAACATGATTACATTAAGCCAGGAAGTGAGATAGGAAAGGACAAGTAAGTAGAAAAGTCTTTAGACTTTCTTCCACTGTTTTACAGACTAAAAACAAATATAATATAGAAGTTTCAAATTCCAGACAAAATTATCGGAAGACAAAAGGAAGCAATACTTTCTCTCCTCCTGTGCTTACTTAAGAAATCAGCCCTGGACTTAGCAGATTAAGAGAGACCTGGGTCTTTCTCTGCATCTTCCACTATATTCATTCTCTTCATATGTGAAGCTGCAGTTCCACAGAGAAGGATGACTCACCAAAGCAATATCATATCAGCTTCCCAACTGCAAACTTTGCCTTTCTTTTTAACAATCACTAAGATGTTACTTTAAAAAATTAAGTAAATCCCTTAGAATTTATTTAGGACTATGTGGAAGACGTAGAACTAAGCTGAATAGGGGGAAGGGTATTGTTTCTGATTCTTATGAAGGAAACATGAGTGGAATAATTCACAAAAGGACAAATACTATAAGATCCACCCATGTGAAACAGTTCCTGGAGAAGAATGCCATGGTTGATAAAGTAGAGGGTGAACGAAAAAAGGGAAGATCCTCAATGAGATGGATTGACACGGTGGCCTTAATAGTGGGTTCAAACACGGTAAAAATTGTGAGGCGCAGGACCAGGCAGCATTTCATTCTATTGCACGTAGGGTCACTATGAGATGGAACCAACCTGATGACACCTAACAACAACAACAACAACATGAAATAGGCAAATGTATCGATACCAAAGCTTATTAGTGGTTACCAGGGTGGGATGGAGGAGGAAAGAGGGAGCTGTTGCTTAGAGGTACTGGGTTTCTGTTAATGGTGGTGGGATAATTTGGAAAAGGATAGTGATAATGGCTGCAAAACATGAGTATAATCATTGTCACTAATTTTTATATGTAAAAATTGTTGAACTGGCAAATATTTTTTTATATTTATTTTTATCACACATACACACAAACAAAAGGAAATAAATTCACCTGGAAGAGAATTAAACCTTCCCTATCTCCCATCCCATTGTCCAAATACAATTATAATTACTTTTGTAAAGTGGAGAAATAAGTGACTTAATAAGTCCTGGGCCTTAAGTTAAGAAATCGGCCCTGAATTTACCAGATTAAGGGTGAGAAAGTGGGGAATCAGGATCATAAACAAAAAAGTTACATTCTTTCACTCAAAATAGGCCAAACATCATCAGAACAATTTAATATATTATTTCTCTTTAATAGAAGCTCAAATCAAATGTCTCACTCACTCAAACTAAGTTAGGAGAGCAACCATCTGTTAGGTCCTGGTTCAGCTCCAGCCAGCCTGGTTTGAACACGATTGGCTGGGGCCTGTTTGTATCATTAAAAAATTATCATAACTGCTCACTGCCAGAAGTAATTTGCCTAGCATTGTCCATTCCTCGGAAGCAGAACTCGTGTATCCTGTGGCTATGAATGTCTGTGAAATAACATCATAAGATAAATGCCTACAATCAACCCACGAAAGTGAGCTGATAAAGGAGAGGAACCCTTTGTAGGGAGTGATAAGGAAGACCTAAGAGGCAAGTGTGTGAGCCTCAGTACAAATCCTCTGCCAGGCACCAAACCCTCCGCAGGATGGGTAGATATCCGACTACACAGACAGGTTTATAAGTAGGTTTCTGGGTGGTGCAAGCAGTTTGCAATTGGCTACTACCCTAAAAGTTGGTGGTTTGAACCACTTGGTAACATGGAAGAAAGGCCTTACAATCTGCTTTGGTGAAGACTGCAGCCAGGAAAACGGTATGAAACAGTTCTATTCTGTCACACGTGGAATCACCATGAGTCAGAAATGACTCAATGGCAACAGGTTTGGTTTATTTTTTATAATTATTCTAAGAAGTACCACTGTTTCAGATCCTGATCCCCTAATTGCTACTCATCATCAGATGTAAATCTGTTGCTGTTGTTAGGTGCCATTGAGTCATTTCTGACTCATAGTGACCCCATGCACAGCAGAACAAAATACCACCCGATCCCGCACCAGCTACGTGATCCTTGCTATACTTAAGCCCATCATCGCAGCCACTGTGTCAATCCATCTCGTTGAAGGCCTCCCCCTCTTTTGTCGACCCTCCACCTTACTAAGCATGACATCCTTCTCCAGGGAATGGTCCCTTCTGACAACATGACCAAAGTAGGTGAGACGAAGTCTGGTCATTCTTGCTTCCAAGGAACATTCTGGCTGCACTTCTTCCAGGACAGATCTGTTAGTTCTTTTAGCAGTTCATGGTACTTTCAGCATTCTTCGCCAGCACCACAACTCAAAAGCATCAACTCTTCTTCAGTCTTCCTTATTCATTGTTCAGCTCTCACATGCATACGAGGCGATTGAAAAATATCATGGCTTGTGTCAGGCGCACCTTAGTCCTCAAGGAGACATCCTTGCTCCTCATTCCTTGATGTAAAATCTAAGAAAGTAGAATAAGGTGTATGTTGTGTGTGGGGTGTGTGTGTGTGTGCGTGTTAGTCTCTGCTTAAGTGTCTCCAACTGTTCTATCCCTTAGTTTCTCTGTCTCTCTCTCTTGAGCGTGCATACACACACACACACACATACACACCACTTGGCGTCAAGTTGACTCCAACTCACGGTGACCCCACATATGTCAGGGTAGAATTGTGCTCCATAGGGTTTTCAATGGCTGATTTTTCAGAACTAGATCACCTGGCCTTTCTTCCAAGGCTCCTCTGGGTGGACTCACACCTCCAACCATTTGGTTGGCCGTCAAGTGTGTTAACCCTTTGCACCACCCAGGGACCTCTCCCAAATATACTTCCTATAATGTTTGTTCAAGTGTCTTCTTTTCCACCCTTCTCCCAGTCTATCCCTCCTCTCCTTCCAGTAAATTTTTCCATATGGCTTGTTTCTAAGGCCCTAGTTCTGCCAAATAGGGGTACTGAGGGAGTTGAGAGCAATTCCTGGGACGAGCTCAGCAAGGCAAAGAAACATCTTTCCTTGATTCTTGCCTACTCCAAGGGTAGATTATCTCTCCCTTAGAGATTATTTTTCCCCTTGGAGGTGGCTGCCATGTTATATGTTTCATTTGCCCCTCCACCTTGCTCCTGGCCCTGGAGGTTGGCCTGCTCACTTTGTAGCAATGTGTTGGTTGGGTGTGAAGAATCATGCACCAGCAGGATGGAGGGAGGAAGGAGAAAGAGGTCCAGACATCTATTCCCCACTCCCTCCCTGCAGGGTAGCTACAGACTGACATCTCAACTGAAAGTCAAAGGTCACAGTCCTGTCTCTGTTCTTGCACTATTATTTGTGGTTTCCTTACCTACATCCTACCCCTATTTCTGTGAAAAGGGGTGTATGACAGCCAAGGAGGTGCACCTCTGTGATCATCTTTCAAGAAAGAACTTGCAGTTGCCTGACTGCCTCCTGGTCCCTGGGTGGTGGGAACATTCACATGCTAGACTACTAATCAAAAGGTTGAAAGTTCAAACCCACCCAGAGGCCACAGAAGAAAGGCCTGGTGGTCTGCCTCTGTAAGATCACAGTCAAGAAACCTTAGGGAGTTCAGTTCTACTCTATAACACTTGACATTGCCATGAGTCTGAATCAACTTTATGACAACAGGTTTTCTCTTACTGGGCAGCCACAGCAAATGACTGAACATAGTGGTGGCACTGGGCTTGGTGACATTTCTGTTCAATGAGAGACTCTGCTAATTGTCAGTCTTTGTTCCTAAGCTCCACATTGGGTGAGATTTTGTCATACCTGCATCTCTCAGGGGCTTTACATGCTCAATCCTACTTCTTTTCCTCTTTTCTTTCCTGGATTTCAGATCTACATCACAGATTGAGGCTTTCCCTGCCTCATCCTGTTTCTTCCCTCTTTTATCTCCCACAGGTGTTTATTGTTGTTGGGTGCCTTTGAGTAGGTTTTGACTCATAAGAACCCCATGTGAGAAGAATAGAACTGCCCCTTAGTGTTTTCTAGGCTGTAATCTGTAGAAAAGTAGATCATCAAATCTTTCCACCCACCTAACTATGGGGTTCACTACTCGTGTGTCAGTCTATCATACGCGGTGGCTTTCATGTTGCTGTGAGGCTAGAGGCTATGCCACTGATATTTCAAATACCAGCAGTATCACTCAAGATTTATCCTGAAGTGCAATGCTGTGAGTGATAGGGTAATACCCATACACCTACAAGGAAGACCAGTTAATGCTACTACTATTCAAATTTATGCACCAACCACCAAAGCCAAAGTTGAGGAGATTGAAGATTTTTACCAACTCCTGCAGTCTGAAATTGACAAGACATAAAATCAAGATGTATTGATTATTACTGGTGAATGGAATGAGAAAGTTGGAAAAAAGAAGAATCACCAGTAGGTGGAAAATATGGCTTTGGTGATAGAGATAACACTAGAGATCACATGATAGAATTTTGCCAGACCAACAACTTATTCATAGTGAATAAATTTTTTCAACAACATAAGCAGCAGCTATATACATGGACTTCATCAGATGGAATACACAGGAATCAGATTGTGTGAAAGAGGTGATAGAGAACCTCAATATCTTCAGCTAAAACAAGGCTAGGAGCTGACTGTGGAACAGACCATCAACTGCTCATATGCAAGTTCAAGTTGAAGCTGAAGAAAATTCAATCCACAAGAGCCAAAATATGAGCTTAATTATATCCCATCTGAAGAATAGGTTTGACACATTGAACACCAATGATCAAAAACTAAACAAGTTGTGGGATAACATCAAGAACATCATACAGGAAGAAAGCAAATTGTCATTAAAAAGACAGGAAAGAAAGAAAAGACCAAAATGGATGTTGGAAGAAACTCTGAAACTTGCTTTTGAATGGAGAATAGCTAAAACAAATGGAAGAAATGACAAGATAAAAGAGCTGAACAGAAGATTTTAAAGAGCAGCTCAAAAAGACAAAGTCCATTGTTATAATAAAATGTGCAAAGACCTAGAGTTAGAAAACCAAAAGGGAAGTATACACTCAGCATTTCTCAAGCTGAAAGAACTGAAGAAAAAAAATTGAAGTCTCAAGTTGCAACACTGAAAGGTTCTAGTCTAGTAGCATAGTGCTTAAGGCACTTGACTGTTAATCAGAAGGCTGGCAGTTCAAATCCACCAGCCACTCCTTGGAAGGAAGATTGGGCAATCTACTTCCATGGTGATACTGCCTCAGAAACCCAACGAAGGGTCACTATGAGTTGGGTCCTACTTGATGGCACATAACAACAACAACAACAACAACACGGGCAAATTATTGAATGATGCAAGAAACATCGAAAGAAGATGGAAAGAATACACAGGGTCACTGTACCAAAAAGAATTGGTTGAAGTTCATCTATTTCAGAAGGTGACATATGATCAAGAACCAATGGTATTGAAAGAAGAAGTCCAAGCTGCACTGAATGAATTGGCAAAAAACAAGTGTCCAGGAATTGATGGAATATCCATTGAGATATTTCAGCAAACAGATGCCACACTGGAGGCACTTACTCCTTTATGCCAAGAAATTTGGAAGACAGCTAACTGGCCAACTGACATAAAGAGATCCATATTTGTACCCATTCTAAAGAAAGATGATTCAACAGAATGTGGAAATTATCAAACATTATCATGAATATCACATGCAAGTGAAATATTGCTGAAGATAATTAAAAAACAGTTGCAGCAGTATATTGACAGAACTTCTAGAAATGCAAGCTGGAAGGACAAATATTGTATTAGTTAATTACTGTAAAAACTCAAGGAAAGGTTTATATATGGAAGGAAACTTTCTTTGTTGGTTA
>NW_006921759.1:3009907-3012119 GCF_000298275.1 Orycteropus afer afer
AAATCCATTAAATGGGGAAGATAATGTTTGTTTAATAAATGGTGCTGGCAAAACTGGAGATCCATTTGCAGAAAAATGAAACAAGATCTGTACCTCACACCATCCACAAGACTACAGTCTGCAGTATGTACTACACCTCAACATAAAGAAAATGAGTATCCTCACAACTGGACCAATAAGCAGCATCATAGTAAGTTGAGAAAAGATTGAAGTTCTCAAAGATTTCATATTACTTGGTTCTACAGTCAACACCTATGGAAGCAGCAGTCACGACATCAGACAGTGTATTGCACTTGGCAAGTCTACTGCAAAAGACCTCTTTAAAGTGCTGAAGAGCAAAGATGCCTCTTTGAAGACTTAGGTGCACCTAACCCAAGCCATGGTATTTCCAGTTGTTTCATATGCATGTGAAAGCTGGACAATGGATAAGGAAGACCAAAGAAGACTTGGTGCTTTCAAGTTGCAGTGTTGATGAAGACAATGGAAAGTACCATGGACTGCCAGAACAAACAAATCTGTCCTGGAAGAAGTGCAGCCAGAATGCTCCTTGGAAATGAGAATGGCCAGGCTTCCTCTGACCTATTTTGATCATGTTGTCAAAAGGAACAATTCCCTGGAGAAAGATATCATTCTTGGTAAAGTGGAGGGTCAGTGAAAAGAAGGAAGGCCCTCAGGGAGATGGATTGACAAAGTGGTGCCACGATGGGTTCAGGTATAGCAAGAATTGTGGGGCTGGCACAAGACTGGGCAGTGTTTCATTGTGCTGTACCTAGGGTTGCAATGAATCAGAGCTGACTTGATGGCACTTAAAAACAGCCATCAGGTTGGTTCAAACCACCAACTTTTTGTTTAACAGCCCAGTGTTTAACCTTTGTGTCACCAGGGCTTCTTTTTCTTCCACAGGTGTTATCCACCCTACCCCACCCCCCAAAAAAAATCAGCAGCACTTCTAACTCTGTCCCAGCATCTACTTCCTGGAAGATACAACTAACACATGCCTTTATTAAAAATCTCCTTAAATCACCTAATTTGATAGTGCCATCTCTACCCTACCAGGCCCCTGACTGATGTACCTTGATATTCTTTGTGAGCATGTTGAAAATATAACAAAACTTATGTCATCTCACAATTTTTACATGTACAATTCAGTGACCTTGATTACATTCTTCAAGTAGTGCAACCGTTCTTGCTAACCTTTTCATTCCACTACCATTAGCATTAACTCAGTGCCCCCTAAGCAAACACAGATATTCATTTAATCAAATTTCACTTGTGCTAGCATATTCACTAAGGCGCCCTGGTGGCACAAAGGTTAACTGGTAGGCTGCCAACAGAAAGGTAGGTGGTCCAAACCCATCAGCCACTCTCAGGAGAAAAGACCTGTAGTAGTACAGCCAAGGAAACCCTATGGGGTTTCTACTCTGTCACCTAACAACAGCAGCAACTTATTCAGAGAAGAGCTCCCTGAGCCCTTCATGCCCATGAAAAAAGACAAAGGGACTTGGGAGAGAAAAATCAAACTGACACAAGACTTCACGTGACCTCCCAGCTTACCCAGCAGCATCTGCTCATCACTCACACCCACATTCCCTCCCTGCCTTCTCCAGGCCTTGTACAGGATTTTAAGAGGGCAGAGAAAGATGGAGAGAGGGGGAAGAGCCTGTTAGACTGTGGGGAATAGGAAGTGACAGTAATGAGATGCACAGGCCTCTGGCTTCTGCTGGGTTTTCTCAACAGGACATTAGAAAAGTACATTTCATCCTAATCAACTGGAAGAAAATGTCTAGTCATTGAAGCAGTGAGGCAAAAATGGCATTAGAAAGGTCCCAAGTCTATTCATTAACCCTGGAATCCAAACTTCTTAGTAACTGGGAGCTGGGCTATTTGAACTTTCTAGGACTGATCTGCATCATAAAGAAGTGAAGATTAAGAATTGGGGGCTGCAGACCTTTTCACTGGAGAATTCTACAAAACATTCAGAGAAGAACTGATACCAATTCTACTCAAACTATTCCAAAACATAGAAAAGGATGGAATCCTCCCTAAAGCATTTTATGAAGCAAGCATAACCTTGATACCAAAACCCGGCAAAGACATCACTCAAAAGGAAAACTGCAGACCAATATCCCTCATGAATATAGATGCAAAAGTCTTCAGCAAAATCCTAGCCAATAGACTGCAACAACATATCAAGAAAATCATTCATCATGAC
>NW_006921759.1:3016228-3017803 GCF_000298275.1 Orycteropus afer afer
TTGGGTTTCCGAGGCAGTATCACTACGGAAGTAGATTGCCCAACCTTCCTTCCGAGGAGTGGCTGGTGGGTTTGAACCACCAGACTTCTGGTTAGCAGTCAAGTGCCTAGGCACTATGCTACAAGACCTCTTACAGCCTTGGAAAGCAATGTTTCAGATCTACTCTGTCCTACAGTGTTGCTATGAGGCAGAATCAACCAGACGACCATGGGTTTGGGTTTTGGAATCTTCACAGAGGCAGACTGCCACATCTTTCTTCCGTGGAGTGGCTGGTGGGTTCAAACTGGCAGCCTTTTAGTTAGTAGCTGAGCACTTTAACCATTGACCCACTAGGGCTCCTACTTGTAAAGGTTACAGCCTTGGAAATCCTATGTGACAATTCTACTTTGCCCTGTAGGGTCACTGTTGTTGCTGTTGTTAAGTGCCATTGAGTCAGCTCCGACTCATAGCAATCCTACGTACAACAGAACAAAACACTGCCTGGTCCTGTGCCATAATATCCTTGCTATACCTGACCCCATTGTTGCAGCCACTATGTCAATCCTTCTTGTTGAGGGCCTTCCCCTTTTTCATTGACTCTCCACTTACCAAGCATGACAACATAACCAAAGTAGGTCAGATGAAGTCTGGCCATTTTACTTCCAAGTGCAGCATACTGGCTTCACTTCCTCCAGGACAGATTTGTTAGTTCTTCTGGCAGTCCATGGTACTTTCGGTATTCTTTGCCAACACCACAACTCAAAAACATCAACTCTTCTTCGGTATTTTTTGTTCATTATCTAGCTCTCATATGCATATGAGGTGATTGAAAATACCATGGTGTGTGTTAGGTGCACTTTAATCTTCAAGGAGAAATTTTTGCTCTTCAGCACTTGAAAGAGGTCTTTTGCAGCAGATTTGCCAGTGTAATACATCGTCTGATGTCTTGACTGCTGTTTCCATTGGTGTTGATTGTGGAACCAAGTTACATGAGATCTTTAACAACTTCAATCTTTTCTCCATTTATCATGCTGCTGCTTATTTGTCCAGTTGTGAGGATTTTTGTTTTCTTTATATTGAGGTGCAATCCATACTGCAGATTGTAATTTTCAATCTTCATCAGTAAGTGCTTCATGTCATCCTCACTTTCAGCAAGAAAAGTTGTGTCGTCAGCGTATCGCAGGTTGTTAATGAGCCTTTCTCCAATCCTGATGCCATGTTCTTCATATAGTCCAGCTTCTTGGATTATTTGCTTAGCATACAGATTGAATAAGTATGGTGAAAGGATACAACCCTGATACACTCCCTCCCTGATTTTAAACCATGCAATATTCCCTTGTTCTGTTCCAACAACAGCCTCCTGGTCTACGTACAGGTTCTTCATGAGCACAATTAAGTGTTCTGAAATTCCTGTTCTTCTCAATGTTATCCATAATTGGTTATGATCCACACAATCAAATGCTTTTGCATGTTCAATAAAACACAAGTAAACATCTTTCTGGTATTCTTGGCTTTCAGCCAAGATCCATCTGACATCAGCCATGATATCCCTTGTTCTACATCCACTTCTGAATCCAGCTTGCATTTCTAGAAGTT
>NW_006921759.1:3018409-3021818 GCF_000298275.1 Orycteropus afer afer
CTTTTATCATATCATTTATTCCATTTGCTTTAGCTACTCTCCATTCAAGGGCAAGTTTCAGAGTCTCTTCTGACATCCATTTTGGTCTTTTCTTCCTTTCCTGTCTTTTTAATTATCTTATGCTTTCTTCATGGATGATGTTCTTGATGTCATCCCACAATTCCTCTAATTTTCGGTCATTCGTGTTCAATGAATCAAATCTATTCTTTAGATGGTCTCTAAATTCAGGAGGGATGTAATCAAGGTCACATTTTGGCTCTCATGGACTTGTTTTAATTGTTTTCAGCTTCAACTTGAACTTGTATATGAGCAGTTGATGGTCTGTTCCACAGTCAGCTCCTGGTGATCACCTTTCCTTGGAATGGGCACAAATAAGGATCTCTTCCAGTCATTTGGCCACATAGCTATCTTCCAAATCTCTTGGCATAAAAGAGTAAGCACCTCCAGTGCTGCATCCATTTATTGAAACATCTCAATGAGTATTCTTTCAGTTCTTGGAGCCTTGATTTTTGCTAATGCTGTCAGTGAAGTTTGGACTTCTTCCTTCAGTACCACCAGTTCTTGATCATATGCTACCTCCTGAAATGGTTGCACATTGACCAATTCTTTTTTGTACAGTGACTCTGTATATTCCTTCTATCTTCTTTTGTTTCCTGCATCATTCAATATTTTGCCCATAGAATCCTTCAGTATTGCAACTTGAAGCTTGATTTTTTTCTTCAGTTATTTCAGCTTGAGAAATGGTGAGCATGTCTTTCCCTTTCTGTTTCCTAGGTCTTTGCACATTTCATTATAATACTTTATTTTGTCTTCTTGAGTTGCCCTTTGAAATCATCTGTTCAGCTTAATCATTTCTTCCATTTACTTTAGCTACTCTCTCTTCAAGAGCGTGTTTCAGAGTCTCTGCTAACATTTGTTTTGCACTTCTCTTCCTTTCCTGTCTTTTTAATGATCTTTTGCTTTTTTCTGGTATGTAGTCTTTGATGTCATCCCACAACTCATTTAGTCTTTAGTCATTGGTGTTTAGTGCATCAAATCGATTCTTCAGATGGTCTCTAAATTCAGGTGGTCTGTACTCAATATCTTACTTTGGCTCTCATGGGCTTGTTTTAATTTTCTTAAGCTTCAACTTCAACTTGCGCAGGAGCAATTGATAGTCTCTTCCATAGTCCATCCCTGAGGTTTTCTCACTGACAGTATTGATCTCCATCATCTCTTTCCACAGTGTTGTTGATTTGATTCCTGTGTATGCCATCCAGTGAAGCCCACATATAGTGTATAGTCACCATTCATGTTGTTGAAAAAGATATTTGAAAAATTCTATTGTGCAATCTCTGGCATCATTTCTATCATCGATGCCATGTTTTCTGACTACCAGTTATTCTTCTTTGTTTCCAATTTTTGCATTCCAATCACCAGTAATTATCAATACATCTTGATTGCATGTTTGGTAAATTTGAGACTACAGAAGTTGGTAACAATCTTTAATATCTTCATCTTTGGCTTTAATAGTTGGTTCATAAATTTGAATAATTGTCATAGTAACTGGTCTTCCTTGTAGGCATATCGATATCCTATCACTGACAGCACTGTACTTCAAGCTAGATCTTGAAATGTTCTTTTTTTGATGATGAATGCCTGGCCATTCCTCTTCAATTCTCCATTCTTGGCATAGTAGAACATATGATTACCTGATTTAAAATGATCAATACCAGCCCATTTCAGCTCACTCTCACTAATGTCTAGAATACCAATCTTTATGCATTCCATTTCATTTTTCACAATTTCCAATTTTTCTAGATTTTTACTTTGTTCATTTTATGTTGATTATTAATGGATGTTTGCAGTTGTTTTGCCTCATTTTGAGTCATGCTACATCAGCAACTAAAGGTCCTGAAAGTTTTACTCCATCCATGTCATTAAGGTCAATTCCATTTTGAGGAGGCAGCTTGTCCGCAGTTGTATTTTGAGTGCTTCCCATCTTAAGGGGCTGTTCTTCCAGCACTTTATCAGACAATATTTCTCTGCTACTCAAAAGATTTTCAGTGCCTGTTCTGGTTACCTAGTGCTGCTCTGACAAGAATATACCACAAATGAGATGGCTTAAACATACAGGAGTTTATTCTTACAATTTGGAGAGTTTAAGTCCAAGTTCAAATTGTCAGGCTCTAGGGGCTGGGTGAAAGCCCTTCAACCTTGGGGTCCAGCTCTGCCTCCTGCTCCTGGCCCACTGGAGCTAGAGGCATTTCTTCACTCAGACAGCTGCTGGCTGCTGAGGCTGAGAAGCCCAAGATTGATGTTACCAAACCACATGGCAGGCCATTAACTTAAGTCCATTGAAAATCCCAAGGTTGGCAGGGCAGGGCAGGCTGCTGAGCAACAATGCTGCTACATGCAGGGCCCAAGCATGCCATAACTTAGAGACCATTCCCAAGGCTTCTCCTTAAATACAGGAAGCAGACCACATCCCAAAGGCAGTTACTCAGCTGCTTGTGGTAAATCCCACCATGGAGTTGGTCTCATTATGGGGAATACTACCACCAGCTTCCCAGCTACTCAACCAGGCCCAGCCAAGTTGACACACAAACATAATTACCACAGTACCCAATTCTTTCAGAAATGGACATGGCCATGTCTTTCTTCCTAGACTGTCTTAGTCTGGAAGCTCCTCTGAAACCTGTCCACCACGGGGGACCCTGCTGGTATTTGAAATACCAATAGCATGTTGTTGTTGTTGTTATATGCCGTCGAGTTGGCCCTGACTCATAGCGACCCCTCCTTGGGTTTCCGAGGCAGTATCACTATGGAAGTAGGATTGCCCAACCTTCCTTCCGAGGAGTGGCTGGTGGGTTTGAACCACCAGCTGTCTGGTTAGCAGGCAAGTGACTTAGCCACCATGCTACCAGAGCTCCCCACCAATAGCATAGATTCCAGCATTATAGCAACAAGGAAGCCACCACAGTACTACAAACTGACAGACAGTGGGGGTATGTGAGACATAGGGGAATGCCAGGTAGGCAGAAAAATTGCTGATTTCTGAAATAAGTCAGTCACAAAAAGACAAATATGATATGATCTCACTTCTATAAAATAGATAAATGTATAAGCATACAAAGTGATTACCAGGGATGGAAGTTATGGGGAAAGGGGGAGTCATTGCTTAGGGAGCAATGAATTTCTGTTAATGGTGGTAGAAAAACTGGGGGTAGGATAGAGGTAATGGTTGCATGAATGTAAACAATGTCACTGAATTATACATGTAAAAATTGTTGGATTGGCAAATGTTCTGTTGTGGATATTTACTATAGTTGGAAAAAAAAAAAAAAAAAAAGGACAGCTCCTCCCTAAAGAGCAAAGCAAACTCTAATTATCAGGCACTTCCCTAGGTACCTTTCAGATTCAATCCTTT
>NW_006921759.1:3022268-3023948 GCF_000298275.1 Orycteropus afer afer
CAGCCACTCCTCGGAAGGAAGATGGGGCAATCTACTTCCGTAGTGATACTGCCTCGGAAACCCAAGGAGGGGTTGCTATGAGTCAGGTCCGACTCAACAGCACATAACAACAACAACAACATTCTTCACCTCATTTCCTCCTCTCTCTTCGCCCTTAATTCTCTTGTGATATGTTTCCTCTGAGTCTTCCCTTTATTTGACAGAGCTCCTTTGTCCATTTCCATTGTATTCCAAAACTACTGTTGGAAACAAGCTCTTCTAGTTCACCCTTCCAGCGTAGAAGGTGTTTCTTCTCCCTTATCCTTCAATCACTGGGTCCAGGAAGAAAAAACAAACTAACCAAACTCACTGCCATCGAGTCTATTTCAACTCATAACAACCCCTCCTTGAGTTTCCAAGGTGGTATCTCTACAGAAGTAGATTGCCAGTCTTCCTCTTGAGGAGTGGCTGGTGGGTTTGAACTGACAGCCTTCTGGTGAGCAGTCAAATGCCTTAGACACTACGCCAGGAAGAAGAGGTAAATATTCTCCTATTACCACCATCCTACTGATAATTTCCAGTCTATCACTTCTCCACATGCATGCAATCACCTCTACTCTTTTGATACCCTTTCCCTTAAGATGGACACATTAATGTTGTTGTTGTTGTTGTTGTTAGGTGCCATCGAGTCATCTCTGACTCATAGAAACCATGCACAGCAGAACAAAACACCACCTGGTCCTGAGTCAGCTCCACGGTTTTTGCTACACTTGAGCTCATCACTGCCGCCACTGTGTCAATCCACCTCGTTGAGGGCCTTCCCGTCTTTTGTCGGCCCTCCACCTTACCAAGCATGTTATCCTTCTCCAGGGAATGGTCCCTTCTGACAACATGACCAAAGTATGTGAGACGAAGTCTGGCCATTCTTGCCTCCACAGAGCATTCTGGCTGCACTTGCTCCAGGATAGATCTGTTAGTTCTTTTAACAGTCCATGTTACTTTCAGCATTCTTTACCAACACCACAGCTCAAAAGCATCAAATCTTCTTTGGTCTTCCTTATTTATTGTCCAGATCTCACATTCATATGAGGTGATTGAAAATACCACGGATTAGGTCAGGCTCACATTAGTCCTCAAGGAGACATCTTTGCTCTTCAGCATTTGAAAGAGGTCCTTTGCAGCCAATTTGCCCAATGCTATACATCTGATTTCCTGACTGCTGCTTCCATTGGCGTTGATTGTAGAACCAAGCAATGTGAAGTCTTTGAAAATTTCAATCTTTTCTCCATTTATCATGATGCTGTTTACAGGTCCAGTTGTAAGAATTTTTGTTTTCTTTATATTGAGATGTAATCCATACTGCAGACTGTATTCTTCAATCTTCATCAGTAAGTACTTTAAGTCATCCTCACTTTCAGAAAGCAAAGGTGTATCATAAACATATTGCAGGTTGTTAGTGATTTTTCCCCCAATCCTGATGCCATGTTCTTCATCATATAGTCCAGCTTCTTGGATTATTTGCTCAGCATACAGATTGAATAAGTATAGTGAAAGGATACAACCCTGACACACTCCCTTCTTGATTTTAAACCATGCAGTGTTCCCTTTTTCTGTTTGAATTATAGCCTCCTGGTCTATGTACAGGTTCCTCATGAGTACAATTAAGTGTTCTAGAATTTCCATTCTTCTCAATGTTATCCA
>NW_006921759.1:3025543-3050652 GCF_000298275.1 Orycteropus afer afer
TGAATAATAGTTGTATTATCTGTTCTTCCTTGTAGGTGTAAGGGTATTATCCTATCACTGACAGCATTGTACTTCAGGAGAGATCTTGAAACATCTTTTGTGATGATGAATGTCACACCATTCCTGTTCAATTTGTCATTCCCAGCATAGTAGATTATGTGGTTATCTGATTCAAAATGGCCCAAACCAGTCCATTTCATCTCACTGATGCCTAGGATATCAATCTTTATGCATTCCATTTCATTTTTGACAACTTCCAATTTTCCTAGATTCATGCTACATACGTTCCATGTTCCGATTATTAATGAATGTTTACAGCTGTTTCTCTTCAATTTGAGTCGTGCCACATCAGCACATGGAGGTCCTGAAAAACTTACTTTATACATATCATTAAGGTTGGTTCTACTCTAATGAGGCAGCTCTTTCCCAGTCCTATTTTGAGTGCCTTCCAACCCAAGGGGCTAGTCTTTTTGTACTGTGTCAGACAATGTTTCCAAGCTATTCATAAATTTGCCCAGCAGTGTTTCTTTGCTATTCATAAGGTTTTCCCTGGCCAATTTTTGAGAAGTGGATGGCCTCCTCCTTATTCCTAGTCTGTCTTAATCTGTAAACTGTGTTGAAACCTGTGTACCATGTGCAACTCTGCTGGCATCTGAAACACCAGTGGCACAGCCTCAAGCCTCAGAGCAACATACAAGCCTCACAGGATGACAAACTGACAGACAAGTTTGTCTCCCTTAGCTGTTGGGAGGGACACATTAATATAACCACTATTTCCCTCTTGTGCTTCTCTTCTCTCAGCCTGTACGTCATTCTGCCATATGTACCAAGCTCTTTGCCAACTTCCTCATATACTTTCTCTCCACTGTAATTTCCAGGAGATTGTTATATCCATGTAAACAACTTATCAGTTAGAATTAGGGTTGGCTGTACATAAAATACTTAGAGAAGTGGCTTAAACAATGCAGAGGTCCCTCACATAAAAGAAGTCTAAAAGTTAGGTGGATCAGGCTATAATTATGACTCAGTGTTAGTAGGAACTCCTTTTGTCTTTCTGATCCACAATGCTGGCCTTCATTTCCATCCTTAAAGTGAACTCATGGTTGAAAATAGATGAAAGGCTGAAAGAAGAAGGAAGGAGAAGAAATAGTATATGTATCCATCTCCCAGGTGCTCACTTAAAAAACTTTCCTAGAAGCTCCCCCAGCTACACACACACCATAATTTCTACTTAGATATTTTTCGGCTACCCTTAAATACAAAAAAAGGTGGAAATTGTAGTCTCTTAGCTATAAGATTAAAATGATGTTTAATCTTGTAAACATAATGATGTTCTGAGTAAAATCAGGATTCTATTAGTAAGAAAGGAGAAAACAGATAATAATTAGGCAACTAACCTTCTTGCCTGTAGTTCCTATCCAATACAGCTGACCTTTCTTTCTATTCCACTTCAGCAACCTATTCAACATGGTCATTCTATGTACTTTGTTACCCCTAAATCCCTTGCCTTCTGATCCATTCAGTTATAACATCTGACTCTCTGCCTTTCACCACCTACATTGCAATTACCATACTTTCACTCCCTTTACATGTATACTTCCATAGCAGAGAGACATCAGATTAAGTCCCTTGATCCTTCTTTTTTTCCACCCTCATTTATAAGAAGTTGTATGGATTAGCATAGTGGCTGCAATAATGGGGTCAGGCTTAGCAAAGATTGTGACGATGATGCAGGACTGAATAGTGTTTAGTTCTGTTGTATGTTGGGTCACTATGATCAGAACTGACTCAACTTCAACTAACAACAAAAAGAGGCAGACACTAAGATGGAATTTGATGTACAAGAGGCTTATTGGGGAAAATGCCTCTGATGATAAGGGGGAGGGAGCAAAAGTACGCAGGGAGAGACTTTGAAAAGAGAGTGGAAAGGAAGGATTGAGTTGGGAAGAGCCTCAGATCACAATGTATTTTTGAGAAAATCTTGGTTAGGCCATTGGAAAATCCCCAAACCAAAGTTGTCCATTAGAGGAATCTGTTTTGGGCAGAAATGGCCCAGATCCAATGGTCTTCCTGTGCTTAGGTATTACCTGGGGCAGCCTACAGTAACCATGGCCTCAGCATCTGGGTGCTTTCAGTCAACTATGGTCCCTGCATTGGATTTTCTTGAAGAAAACCTGAGTGAATTATGTCCATGACCTTTACAAAGTCTACCTTCTATGTATATATAGTCTCAAACCTATGATCTATCACTAGAATTTCTCTGTGATCATAACCTCATCTTCCATACCCCTGAATTTACACTACTCTTCTACTCCATCATGTCCACCTATGCTACACACATCCAAACTTGAATTAAGGGTATAATCCAACTTTTTTGCTTCTAAATTCAAGAGGATAAGTACCACTGTAGAAAATTGCCCAATTGTATGATTGATGCCATTAATTTATTATTTCAAGTCCCTCCCAGGCAAGGCTCACTTCTCATTGATTTTTTTGCTTGCTTTTGGTTAATACTCTTTCCAATTCACCTCAGCAGCTATTACAAATTTTATGACTTTCTCAAAAACTTGAAATCCTTTCCCTTTCACTTATGGCAAAAAAATAAATTACTTCTTATTTCATGAAGAAACCCAAGACCATAAGGTAGAAATAGTCTCAACTTCCTACCCTTTCTGCTACTAACACTTTTAGTTACAATCCTGATAATCCATACTCCTCTCCTAAAATCTCAGCAGAGCTTGTCTCCACCCTCTCTTCCTGTGTCCTAAATGGCTTGTTTCCTATCTCCTCCAGGTCTTTGTTTCATTAATTAGCCCATTTGTTCGACTTCAACCCCTACCAGTTAAAGAGAACAGCAGGAGCATAAAACAGCAAGGTAGGGTCATGGAACAATAAGGAGATTGTTATAGCTGTGACAGAAGGTGTGAGGTAGGATTACTTAATGAAGTGTACGAGGGTCAAATATATAGGGCCTTATGAGCTATGTTAAAGAATTTGAACATTATCACATAGATAGGTTTGGGTCACTGAATTAATCAGGAAATGACATAGACAAACATTTTAAATGGACTATCTTGAAGGGGGTTGGCTTAAAAGGGGATTTCATAGGCAAGGAACCTATTAACAGATCATAACAGTGGTCCTGAGATAATGAGAACAAGTATTGTAAAGAAGAGGCTTGGAAACAAAAGTTAGGATGTAAAGTTAGCAGTAGGACGTTAGTGTTTACATGTGCTGAACTCCAAGCTTGATATCCAACAGCTATTACATACCTCTCCCTGGCCTTGTTCAGACTGCTCATATCTATCCCCCTATCTCCTAAATCTGTTCTTTCCTGCTTGATATTCAAAGTAAACTCCATCCCTTCTTTATGCCTTCTAAGCCATTAATCTAATCTCTACAATTCTATCTGATAAAAATCTCTACAATATGCTTTTCTCTCCCCATCCTGACTGTCATGTCTTTAGGCCAGGCCTACTTGGACCATTGTAACAGCATCCTCATAGGTCTTCCTGCCCCTATGCTTCTCCATCTCCAATTCATCTTCTACGTTGCTGACAGTGACTTATGATATTCCCCTCATTAAAAATCATTCAGTGGCTTTCTTTTGCTACAAGAAAAAGCCCAAGCCCCTTATTATTACATCTAAGGTCTTCCACCATCAAGGTGTAGCACACTTTGCAGCACTCTTTGCTGCAACATTATGTTCTTGTAATAAAAAATATGTGTGGTTACTTGAACACACCATGCTATTTCATACTTCCATTTTTTATAGATTCAGTTCTCTATCTACAGAATCCCTATCTTCCTTACAACTTTGTTGTTGTTGTTATGTGCCCTCGATTCAGACCCAACTCATAGTGACCCTTCCTTGGGTTTCCAAGGCAGTATCACTATAGAAGTAGATTGTCCCATCTTCCTTCCGAGGAGTGGCTGGTGGGTTTGAACCACCAGCCTTCTGGTTAGCAGTCAAGTGCCTTAGGTACTATGCTACCAGAGCTCCTTACAACTTAGCAGGTTCTTATTCATTCTTTATAACCTGGCATTGCCAGATTCTCTCTGAATTCTTGCTTGTACTTTTCTTTACTTTTGCTTATTTTACATTGTTTTTTAATTACTTCCCAACAAAATGCTGTGAAGGAAGAGATCATGAATATCTTATTTTCTACCATTAATCTCTAGAAATTAGCATAATTTCTGGTACATAAGTGCTTAGTAAATATTTGTTGAATGAGTAAATATGTATTATCTCCTGCAATAGAGTGTAAGTTTTTGAGGACATGGACAGTGTCGTTTTCATCTCTGTAGCCTCTCTAATAACTCACAGTTATCTCAGGCATTGTTGTTGTTGCTGTTGTTATGTGCCATCAAGTCAGACCTGACTCATAGTGACCCCTCCTTGAGTTTCCGAGGCAGTATCACTACAGAAATAGATTGCCCCATCTTCCTTCCGACGAGTGGCTGGTGGGTATGAACTGCCAGCCTTCTGGTTAGCAGTCAAGTGCCTTAGGCACTATGCTACCAGAACTCCTGAAATGGACTGGTATTGGCCATTTTAAGTAAAACAGTCATATGGAGATTAAAGTCTACAGTATGGAGTATGGATTATACCTCAACATAAAGAAACCTAATATCCTCACAACTGGACCAATAAGTAGCATCACGATAAATGGACAAAAGACTGAAGTGGTCAGAGATTTCATGTTACTTGCTTCCACAAATCAACACCAATGGAAGCAGCAGTCAAGAAATCAGACTACCTACTGCACTGGGAAAAACTGCTGCAAAAGACCTCTTTAAAGTGCTGAAGAGCAAGGATATTTCCTTGAAGACTAAGGTGCGCCTAACCCAAGCCATGGAATCTTCAGTAGCCTCATGTGAAAGCTGGACAATGAATAAGGAAGACTGAAGGAGAGTTGATGCTTTTGAGTTGTGCTGTTGGTGAAGAGTACTGAAAGTTCCATGGAACCTCAACAACAATAGCAATGGTCTTCTATGCTAAGAATGACAAAGTGAAAAGGAATGATGTCACATTCATTGTCAAAAAGAACATTTTACAATATCTCCTGAAGTACAATGCTATCACTGACAGGATAATAACCATACACATAAAAGGAAGACCAGATTATACAACTATTATTCAAATTTACACACCAACTAATAGTGCCAAAGATTAAAATTCTTCAATTTTTACAAACTTCTGCAGTCTGAAATTGACCAAACATGCAATCAAGATGTGTTTATAATTAGTGGTGATTGGAATGTAAAAATTGGAAATGAAGAAGGATTGGTAGCTGGAAAATATGGTGTCATGATAGAAACAACACCACTCTTTTTACACAGTCACTGTACCAAAAAGATTAAATGTTAGAATTTTGCAAGATAAATGAATAAGTCATTAAAAAAAAATACTGTTTTTCAACAACATAAATGGTAACTATATATGTGACCTGACTGGATGGAATACACAAGAATAAAATTGACTACATCTGTGGAGAGAGACAATGGAGAAACTCAATATTAGCAGTTAGAACAAGGCCAGGGGCTAACTGCCGAACATACTATAAATTCCTCATATGCAAGTTCAAGTTGAAGCTGAAGAAAATTAAAACAAGTCACAAGAGCCAAAATACAACCCTGAATATACCCCACTTGAATTTAGAGACCATCCAAGAACACATTTCCCTCTTTGAATACTAGTGACCGAAGACCAGACAAGTTGTGGGATGACATCTTACATGAAGAAAGCAAAAGGTTAAAAAGCAGGAAATAAAGAAAAGAGCAAAATGGATGTCAGAAGAGACTCTGAAACTTTCTCTTGAGCATAGAGTAGCTGAAGTGAATGGAAGAAATGATGAAGACAGACTAAGTATTATAATGAAATGTGCAAAGACCTGGAGTTAGAAAACCGAAAGGTAAGAATATGCTCAGCATGTCTGAAGCTGAAATAACTGAAGAAAAATTCAAGGCTTGAATTGCAATATTGAATTCTATGGGTAAAATATTAAATTAAAAAGGAAGCATCAAAAGAAGATGGAAGGAATACACAGTCATTGTACCAAAAACAATCAGTTGATGTCATCCATTTCAGGAGGTAGCATATGATAAAGAACCAATAGTATGAAGGAAGAAGTCCAAGCTACATTGAAGGCTTTCGGGAAATACAAGGTTCTAGGAATTAATGAGCTACCAACTGAGATATTTCAACAAATGGATGCAACACTGGAAGCACTCACTTATCTATGCCAAGAAATTTGGAAAACAGCTACCTGGCCAACTGACTAGAAGAGTTCCATATTTGTGCCCATTCCAAAGAAAGGTGATCGAACAGACTGCAGAAGTTAACCTACAACATCATTAATATCTCACTCGAGTAAAATCTTTTTGCTGAAGAAAATTCAAAAATGTTTGCAGCAGTACATCAACAGGCAACTGTAAAAAATTCGAGCCAGACTCAGAAGACGATGTGGAATGAGGGATCACTGCTGATGTCAGACGGATGTTGGCTAAGAGCAGAGAATATCAGAAAAATGTTTACCTGTGTTTTATTGACTGTGCAAATGCATGTGACTCTGTGGATCATAACAAATTATGGACAACATTGTGAAGAATGAGAATTCTAGAACACCTAATAGTGCTTGTGTAGAACCTGTACATAGACCAAGAGGCAGCCATTTGAACAGAACAAGGGGATACTGGGTACTTTAAAATCAGGAAAAGTATGTGTCAGGGCTGTATCCTTTCACTATACTTATTCAATTTGTATACAGAACAGATAATCTGAGAAGCTGGACTATATGAAGAAGCACATGGTATCAGGATTGGAGGAAGACTCATTAACAACCTGTGACATGTAGATGGCATAATTTTACTTGCTGAAAGCAAAAGAAAACCAAAACCAAACTCATTGCCATTGAGTCAGATCCATCTCATAGTGACCCCTCCTTGGGTTTCCGAGGCGGTATCACTACAGAAGTAGATCACCCCATCATCCTTCCGAGGAGTGGCTGGTGGGTTTCAACCGCCGGCCTTCTGGTTAACAATCAAATGCCTTGGATACTACGCCACCAGAGCTCCTTGCTGAAAGCAAAGAAGACTTAAAGCACTTGCTGATAAAGATCAAAGACTATAACCTTTAGTTTGGATTATGCTTCAACATAAAGAAAATAAAAATCCTCACCACTGGACCAATAAGCAACATCATTATAAATGAAGAAAGCATCACATCATCTAGGATATCATTGGACCTACAATCAATGCCCATGGAAATAGCAGTGAAGAAATTAAATGATGCATTGCATTGGGTAAATCTGCTGCAAAATATCCCTTTAAAGTGTTAAAAAACAAACAGGCCTGACCCAAGCCATGGTATTTGCAATTGCCTTATACACATGCGAAAGCTGGACAGTGAATAAGGAAGACTGAAGAATTGGTATCTTTCAGTTATGGTGTTGGCAAAGAATATTGAATATACCATGGACTGCCAAAAGAACAAACAAATCTTTCTTGGAAGAAGTAGAGCCAGAATGTTCTTTAGAAGGAATAGTGGAGACAGTCTCGTGTATTTTGGACATATTATCAGGAAGGATCAGTCCCTGGAGAAGGACATCATGCTTGGTAAAGCAGACAGTCAGTGAAAAAGAGGAAAACTCTCAATGACATGGACTGACACAGTGCCTGCAACAATGGGCTCAGACATCTGTGAGCATGGCACAACGTTGCATTCTACTGGATATAGGGTTGGTATGTGTCAGTTCTGACTCATAAAATTATTGAGCTAGCAAAGTTGATCTGCTATTTTCTTATACTTTTGGAAATAAAATTATTTTCCCAAGTTCATCATTTCATTTAATGCCTTGTATAGAACCTGTCATACAATAAGTGTTCAATAAAAGTTTCTTTGTAGTTGTTTTTAGGTGAATTAATGAGCACCAACTCTCTAGTTTTGACTTTGAATTTAATAGCTGGCAGATATTAGTACAAAGTTGCTGAGTTAGAAAAAATGATCTGTTAATATTTTACTGTATGAGAAACAAAATTATTTTTCCAAGTTCCTCATTTTATTTAAAAGATGACTTTAGGGAATAGCCAAGTTCAGAATGGAGCCAAATGGTAGAGTATTATGGATTTTCCCTAAATAAAACGATATGAAATTATCTCTGTAAAAACTCTCACATTAGGAGACAATGGCTTAAACAAAGGAAAATAGAAAAGCTATGCTGAAAGAAATATTTCAAGATTCTTTCAATCCAGGAGTCTTATACTGAACAGCAGCAGGTAAATGGAGACTACAAATAATATTTAGAACACAATTTTCATCTTAGCTGAATTAAAAATCTAGGTAGTTTGCATGACTCACCCTTTTATTGGGACATTTATTTTAAATCCACACATAAAAGTCATTGGGGTGGTAAACTGTACACAATATTAGTGAATTCTGTTAACTGGCATATCAATTAAAACCTAGTTAGTGAACAAAATGAGGACTTTACCCTTTTCAATACCTCATCACAAGATATTTTTAAATTTTTCCCCAAGTCACCAAATGACTGCGATGATTATTTATATTAATCAAATAGAACTACAATAAGCCAGAGGAAAACAAAAAACAAATCCACCACACAGCCATGCTCCTGAGTCTGGGAGGACCAGCAGAATGAACTCGTAGAGGAGCCAGGCAGTGCAGTTTCCTTGACAACTGTTCCCATAGAACCAGTATTCAAAGATAGACTCGCAAAGCAACTAGAAAGATTAATTGATGATCAAGCTCCAATATCTAAAACAGTGTCAAGATTTGATGATACTCTGAGAACTACTTCTAAATTTAAATAGAATTTGGGGTGGGTGGGTGTTTTGAAACCTCACATTTCTTCCACTGTTATTTTCTGGTGCAATTCCCCCCTTCTAGTTTCTCAGTTCCAAAATAAGAAATCCTTTTTCAAAAAAGGATAACAACGACAGTGAAATTGCTACGTTGGAAAATCTAATCTGTAAAACAATTATTTCTCATTCAAAAACAATAATCACGCCAAAGGACAGCAGGAACGTCAAGCAAGGGTAAGTCCTGAATGAGAGAGTCTTCTTAGAGATTTAATCAAGCTCTTTCAAAAATCTCCTTGTGCATGTGGTATGATGTATGCCTTAACAATCTAGGTGCACTGCCAAACCTCAGGAAATTAATTCATAACCCAAACTGTCACAAAAGTGCAAGTGTTCTCTGAGAAAGAGAAGAGACAGTTCTACTGTGTCAGCCTCTTCCCAATTTGCTTGCACAACAGAGACATCTCAGCAAGCAATTTCAGGTGCAGGAAGTAAACCTATGTGCAAACTGTAGGAAGTTTGAAAAGGGATGGGGACAGAGAAGAGATGAACAATGAGGACAAACAACACAAAGAAACCCAGTATGTTGGAATAACAGAAACCTTTGAGATGTTTTAATAGTATTACTAAGCTGATTCTGGTCACTCAAATAAGACAGACCAGAAATGCAATTACTCCAACGCTGAAGAGTAAATATACCAAGTAAGAAGCCAGAGAAAAAGCAAACCAGAATAAAGACTTAAATTAAAAGAAGTGCCCTAAGAAATCACTTTCCTTTTCTCTTGTTTCCTCAGTGAGATTTTAAATGGCTTTTCCCAAATGTGCAATTATCGCAGCAGAATGAAGTAGGGAATGAAATTGCAGTGAACACAAAGTGAAGTGGATGGCACAAGTCACTATGTGGCCTCTTGGATACCTGTGTGGTTTACAGTACAGAAAATCCAACAGGTCCTTGAAGCACTGGGCCTGAAAAGACACCTTGATCTGTATGAACATAAGTAAGATAAACAGCTGTTTCTCAGTTTCAACAGCAAAACAACAGGATTCCACAAGAAGTTACACCTCTTTGGCAGTAGGAAGGGGACATAGAGTGTCCAGGGTAGTGAGCAATGCTAGTTTTGTGATTTTGGCCTTGTCATTTATCTCATGCAGTTTGGTGTACCGGAGCTGTGTCTGCATGCAAGAACCAGGGTCAGCTTTGGTGTTTAGCCATCACGTCACCACCATCTCAACTGGAAGTGCTTACTCCCTCTCTGAATATGAGGATGGTGTATAGAAGCAAGATTCCCAAGTGGTGCAAATGGTTTGTGCTCGGCTGCTCAGCCAAAGGTTGACAGTTCCAACTCACTCAGCAGCACTGTGGAAGAAAGGCCTGGTAATCTGCTTCTGTAGAGTAAAGCCAAGAAAACCCCATGGAGCAGTTTTACTCTGTTACACATGGGATTGCCATGCATCAGAATTGACTCAACAGCAATGGGCTTGGTTTTGGCGTTTGTGATACAGAAGCAGATTGCACCTCCTAACCATTGCCTTCTAAGGGAAGCATTCTCAACTCCATGGCATTACTTATAGTTCGGCCATTTCCAGAAATTGTTTATTCTCCCCTAAAAGAGAAAATTTTAATTAGCTTAGGTTTTTAACATTTTTAACAATATGTTCATTTGTTGTTGGTGAGAAAATAAATGACTATTGCTTGGATTGTTGGTGGGAAACGTTAACTGATACAAGCTTCCTGGAAAGAAATCTGGTTATGTATACCAACATTTAAAAGAAAATCATCAGACAACTAGCTTTATCTTCCAATATATCTAGAATCTGATCACTTCTCATTCCTTACTGCCACCTCCATAATCCAGGCCACCATCATCTCTTCCTGCTTTTCTGCAGTAACCTCCAGATTTGTCATCGTGTTTTCATCCTTGACCCTTCAGTCTATATCCGGCAAGCAGTCAGATTATATCACCCCTTTATCACATCTTTCAATCTCTTCAAAATAAAAGCCAAGACTATACAACAGCCATGATCTGTCTTCTCTTTTCCTACTCTGTCTCTCAAGACTTCACTTTCTACTTTGCTCCTCTTTGCTGAATCCATGCCAGCTGTACTAGCCTTCAAGTTATTCTTGGAACTCACCTCAGGGCCTTTGTACTTGCTATTCCCTTTTCCTGGAAAGCTTGCATCCTCTCACTCCTCCTCACTTACCAGCTTGCAGTCTTAACTCAAAATCCACCTCAGTGAGGCTTTCTCTGTGTACTCTTTGCAATGCTCCCTCACTCCTTATGCCTCTTCCCTGCTTCATTTTTCCCCATAGTAGTTATTGAACTATCACCATCTGACTTCTTATATAGTTTACTTATTTAATTTAAATGTCATGCAAAAGAGTAATCCCCAAAACTCTGGAGGAGCTAGGGAATACCCAGGCAACTATCCCTGAGATACATAAACTAACAATAAAAAATTTATTAATGCTAATCAGTTTGCAGCTATCCAGTTTGTGGACTGGCACGGTGGCTGCAATGATGGGCTCAAGCATGGCAAGGATTATGAAGATGCAGGACTGGGCAGTTTGGTTCTGTTGTACATAGGGTCACTATGAGTCAGAGCCAACTTGACAGCACCTCACAACAACAATCAGTTTTCTTGCTTTTTAATTACCTCTTCCTCTTTAAATAGATATAATTGATATTTCTATCTGTCATGATTAATATCCCAGAAGAGAAGAACAAAGAACAAGTATGAAAGATAATCATTTGTTAGTCTGAGGTCCTCTTAAATCTTAATGATGGGGGTCATATCTGAATGTTAGATGGACTCTGGAACTTTCTCTGGAAGGTCCAGATGTAAAAAATTTAAATTTTTTATGCAAATTTAAACATACTATAATTAACTGAAGAGCCCTGGGGGCACAATGGTTAAGCACTCGGCTGATAACTGGTTGGTGATTGAACCCATGAGTTCCTCCATGGGAGAAAGCTGTGGTAGTCTGCTTCCATAAAGATTACAGCCTTGGAAACCCTATGGGGCAGTTCTACTGTGTCCTACAGGGTCACTATGAGTCAGAATAGACTCATTGGCACACAACAACATAATTAACTAACTTGATAAAGTTAAGACATCTTAAAAATCCTATTTAATGAATTTAACTGCTTGCTTTTCTGGATAACTAATTATAGCTCTGGCCATGGCATTAACACCATTCTGTCAATTTTGCAACATTATTATTTATGTATTCTTATTTTAGCACTCTCATTAATTGCGAACTTTTTAAGCCCACACTGTGTGTGTCTTGAGGAGGAGGGGCTGAATCATCTATTTCCCTTAGTCTGACAGTCACTAATTCAGTCAACAAATATTTCCAGATTACTCCCTGTGTGCTGGATGTTAGGGATACAGCATTGGGCAAGAGAGATAAGGACCTTCCCAGAATAATGGTGATGATAGATGTTAACCTAGAATGTTGATTGTTCTGGAAGGCGAGCAGAGAGAGCTCTGGGTTTTGTACTAGAGCTACTGAACCTCAAAGAGGGTCCTTGGGTGGAGGCAACAGTCAGGAAACACCTCTCTCAGGATAATTCAGTTTAATGCTGAGTTTTCTTGGCAAAGGTGGTGGGGGAAGGGGAGACTCTTCAGGCAGAAAACAAAGCATGTGCAGAGAAAATTCTGTAAGTGGCAGAAAGATTAAAATGTTCCAGAAGCGGAAAGCAAGCGTGAAGACCAGAAAGCAGTCATCATTCCCGTGTGCAGTGTGAAATGTTAGACTTGATCATGCGGGCAAAGGAAGACGGTGAAAAGTTTCAAGCGACAGATTGCTTTGATCTGTGAGCTGTGGTCTGTCCACCTCTGCAGGCTTTGATCTCCTGACTATGCCCTTGCCCAATTGTTGCACTGTTCTGTGAGAGCAATTCCAGACTTATTTTCTAGGACTATCAGGGAGCTCATTAAATTCATTTTACCCTCTACCATGCTTATTTGTAGTGTATAAAATAATCTTTAAATAACACATAAAGAACCTAACTAGTAATTAGGAGGAAATGCTATATTTCACTTATACTATTTATACTTTTCTATGTTCTCCTACTAGGAGCTCTGCTGGTACTGTGGCTAAGGCATTTGGACACTTACCAAAAGGTCAGCAGTTTGAACCCACCAGCTGCTCCATGGGAGAAAGATGAGGCAGTCTGTTTTTTCCATAAAGATGTACAGCCTTAGAAACCCTGTGGGGGTTGCTATGAGTTGGAATTGACTCCAGGGCACTGGGTTTGGATTTTTGGTTATATTCTCCTACTTGAGTTCCTGGGTAGTGCAAACAGCTAAGCTTTCAAGGGCCAGACTGCTAGCTGAAAGATTGGTGGTTCAAACCTACCCAGAGGCACCTTGGAAACCAAGCCTGGTGATTTGCTTCTGAAAAGTCACATCCTTGAAAACCTTATGGAGCACAGTTCTACTCTGCACACATGGGGTCTCCAGGAATCAGAATCAACTCAAGGGCAGCTAACAACATACCCTCTGGCTAGACTTGATTGCAAGACAGTGTGGTATGGGATTTTAAAAACAGGTACTTTGGAACCTGCGTTCAAATCCCAGCTCTGTCACTTACTTCTGTGTGAGAATTTGGGCAAGTTACTTCATTTCTCTGTGCCTTGGTTTACTTGTTTATAAAACAGATGATAGTAACAGGACCTTATAGGCAGGGTGTCCACATAATTATCATCCAAACTTGGACATTTTGAGAGGGAAAGGGTATTAGAATAGGTCAATATATGTAAAGCACTTAGAATACTTCCTGGCACATAGTAAGTGCTGGTTGTTATCATTGTTGAATTGCTTTCTTTGATTCCTAAGAAAACTAAAACCACCAACTGCTTTTGTATGTCAACATGGTTGGAAGGAGAATTAAGAAATATTTAGAACTCCATGGTACTGTGGCAGACTTGAAGGTGTTGTAGCTTGAAGAGTGTTTTGGTTACTTAGTGCTGCTCTGACAGGAATATACCACAGATGGGATGGCTTGAACAAACAGGTGTTTATTCTCTTACCGTTTTGGAGGCTAGACATTCTGGGCTCTAGGGGCTGCATGAAAGCCCTTCAACCTTGAGCTTCAGCTCTGCCTCCTGCTCTTGGCACACTGAAGCTAGAGGCTTTCTTCACTCAGGCAGCTGCTGGCTGCTGAGGCTGACAGATCAAGGTCAGCAAGTAAAAAGGCACAGTCCTGATGCTACCAAACCACACAGCAGGCCATTAATTCCAGTCCATTGAAAGTCCCGAGATCAGCAGAGCATGACAGGCTACTGAATGAAGACTCGGCCAAATGCAGGGTTCAAGTGTGTCAAAAAGCTAGAGACCTTCCTCAAAGTTGCTTCTTATATACTGGAAGCAGACCACATCCCTAAAGCAGCTACTCAGCTGCTCCAGTAGATTCCACCATGGAACTGATTGCCATTCTCACCATGGGGAATTTCTATATCCAGCCGCCCAGCCATTCACAGACCCAGCCATGTTGACAACCTTAACTACCACAAAGAGTATTATCTTTCAAGAAAATAAGCAAAGGGTGGAAAAAAGCAGAAAATAAGAGCAAACCGTAGCAATGCTTAGAAGAAAACAAATATTTTCAGTGAGTGATATTGGTTAAGTACTATTAAGTACTTTCTAAAATGGAATTCAAAAACAATCTGATTCATAGATGTGGGTGTTAATCTGACAGAAGCATCAATGAAATGAGTACTAAATTTACTACTGGTTGTTAAAATAATAACTGCTGGTTATAGAAAATTTGAAGGTGAATAAAGAAAGAAATGAAAATCATTCATTATCCAACCACTAGGAATAACCACCTAAACATTTTGCTACATGTTTTATAAGTAATATGCCATGCTTTCCTTTGTGCATACATATATGTGTGTGTGCATGTCTGTTTGTCTATTTTCCCAATATTGAAAGCATTCTATAAATGCATGTAATGAAGATATCTGACTTTGTGGTGTAGGATACAATACTATCCCCTACATCCCATAGTATCTCAAGGTGCAATATTTGCATCTTGCCAAGATTAGCAGGAAGTCAAATCTAGCTTCTTTCCTTACCTGTCACCCTCTTCCAACCAGGAGTGTCTGCTTATTTACTGGGGTAGGGGTGAGGAGTTTCTGGTATTACTCAGGACCCAAGAAGTACAATATAGTCTTTCCAGAATAACAGAAACCATGACTTCAATGTAGCCATTTCTCAGTGTTAAGCTTAGCCTAAGACTTCGACACCAGATTGACAAAGGCCATTTTGTTACTCACACAGCCTCTTCCCCAGGCACATGCCGGCCTTCTGAGGTGCTTCTCTAGAGTAGATTCCTGTCCAGAAAGGGCCTAGAATGTTACTGACACCACTTTTCCTTGATGACCAAGGGTACAGCAGACCACCAGTCCCATCTCTATCTACCCTCAAGGTAATTGTCTTAGTTATCTAGGGCTTCTAGAACAGATATACCACAAGTGGGTGGCTTTGAAAAACAGAAATTTATTCTCTTACAATTTAGGAGGCTAGAAGTCTAAATACAGGGTGCCAGGTCTAGGGGAAAGCTTTTTCTCTCTTTCAGCTCTGGGGGAAGGTCTTTGTCTCTTTTCAACATCTGTGGGCCCAGCATTCCTTGGAGATCTCCATGTGTCTTGACATCAATCTTCCCCTGGATCTAGGAGGTTCTCAGTACAGGAGCCCCAGGTTCAAGGGATGCACTCTGCTCCTGGTTGTTCTTTCTTGCTTGCTTCTCTCTCCTTTTAACTCTTGAAAGATAAAAGGTGATGCCAGCTACTTCCCTTACATTGGATCAGGGCTGTGAACTGAGTGTGTTGCAATGCACCCAAATCCCTTTAATAGTAATTAGCTGATGACATCAGATCACATCATGAAGGGTGATAACATCATTGTATAACTGCCAAATTACATCATTACATAACTGCCAAACCACTGAGAATCATAGTCCAGCCAAGTTGACACATATTTTGGGAGGGCACAATTCAATCCACAACAGTAATTTTACTTCAAAATCCTCTTTGCCTTATGCTGACACTTAGTTTGGGTCCTCCCACTCTACCCTGAAGGAGTTCTGGTGGTATAGTGGTTAAAGCATTCGGCTGCTAATCAAAAGGTCAGTGGTTAGAACCCACTATACACTCTGTGGGGAAAGATGAGGCAGTCTGCTTCTGTAAAGATTTATAAGGCACAGCCTTGGAAACCTCTGTCCTATTGGATCACTATGAGTTGGAATCGACTCTTTGGCAGTG
Organism: Orycteropus afer afer; assembly: GCF_000298275.1. NCBI lineage: Eukaryota > Metazoa > Chordata > Mammalia > Tubulidentata > Orycteropodidae > Orycteropus > Orycteropus afer. The sequence goes on from NW_006921759.1 coordinate 3,041,635, forward strand.
AGTTTGGTTTCTTTGGTTTTAATCTACCCTGAAAGAGTTGTTTAACTTTGAATTTCTGGAATAAATTATTAGAGTCTTAAGTCTCTTTCCCCTCAAAAGGCCCCTGAGCTTCTTATGCAAATTAGACCACTTCCCCCTAGAACAATTTGTACTAAGAAGCACTGACAGAGATGTCTAGCCTTAGCTCCAGAAAATATATTGCTCTTCCCTCAGGCCATAGGGACCTAACAGCCTTCTTATATTTCTTAACAGATTAGTTGCTATTTATTAAGTAATATTTTCTATTTTAAAAAATATATATTTCAGGAGACTCCTAGTCTGGCTTAATTTTAAAGCCTCTTCACTGTGTTCTAACGTCCCTGGTGACACAAATGCCTGACACACTCAGCTAATAACTGAAAGGCTGAAAATTGAAGTCCACCCAGAGATGCCTCAGCAGAAATTCCTCATGATCTACGTCTGAAAAATCAGCCATTAAAAACCCTATGGAGCACAGTTTTACTCTGACACACATGGAGTCACCACGAGTCAGATCAATTCCATGGCAACTGATTGCTTGCTTGTTTAATATTTTATTTGTTGTTGAAATTATCCACAGCAGAACATACACCAATTCAACTATTTCTACATGTACAATTCGATGACACTGATTACATTCTTCAAGTTGTGCAACCATTCTCACCCTCTGTTTTGGTTCTCTAATCCTGCTTTAACAGAAAATACCACAGATGGGTGGCTTAAACAAATAGTATCTTACAGTTTTAGAGGCTAGAAAAATGAGTTCAAAGTGCCAGCTCTAGGAGTGGGGTGAAGGCCCCTCAACTTTGAGCTTTAGCTGTACCTCTTGCTCCTGGCTCACTGAAGCTGGAGGCTTCTCTTAACTCAGGCAGTTGCTGGCTGCTGAGGCTGACAAACCTAAGGTGGACAAGTACAACGCCACAGTCCCAAGATTATCAAACAACGTGGCAGGCCACTAGTTCAAGTACAGAAACGATGCCAAGAACAGTAGAGCCAGCATGGCAGGCTACTGAATGAAGACTCAGCTAACTGCTGGACTCAAGTGTGTCAAAAAGCTGGAGACCTTTTTCAAAGCTTCTTCTTATATACAGGAAGCAGACCATCTCCCTAAGGCAGCTACCCAGTTGCTCACAGTAGATTCCACTATGGGTTTGGTTATCAATCTCACCATGCAGAATAACTATATCCAGCTGCCCAGCTACTCAAAACCAGGCCCAATCAAGTTTGCACATAACCTTAAATACCACACCTTCCTATTCCAAATTTTTCCTCCCCCATTAACATAAATTCACTGCTCCGATCCTCCTATCTAACTTTCCCAGGTGCTGTGTCAATTTGATCCTACACAGATAGTTCTTTTTTTTTTTTTTTTTTCTATTTTTTTTTTAATTTTTTTATTTGAAGAGTTTGCTTTACATTCAACATTACGTGTTTCACTCCTCATTTACCATCCCCAGTCCTAACCCAGTCTCCTCCCCTCCCTGCCCAGTAAACCACCACCACCACCACCACCACCACCACCACCACCACCACCTGTGTCCCTCATAGTTATGCACTCCTGTGTGTTCTGCATTTCCTCCCTGCAAATGTTGCCCTTCTGGTACCCCATGGTCGATTGCTCCAAGGGATGCATTTCCATAGAGTATGTGGGTGTGTCACCCTGGGTTGAGTGGTCTACGTGTACATCTTGTTTACTGTTGGGCTGAGAGCCAGCCCCTGGGAGTAAGTTTTATTCCAGGCCCAGAATGTATCCCATGGCCATAGTATTGGGGGTCTCACCAGACTCCATCTGACCAGTAATTCTGGTCATTATTGAGTTTTTGGATTTTGTTCCATGTTTTTCCTCCCACTCTCTCCAGGTTTGATCCTTTCCTGAGAGGTTGGAATTGGTAGCTGAGCACCATCTAGTTCTTCTGATTTCGAGGACTATCATGTCCTAGGGCAGATTGCTTCCAAATGCCCTTGTTCTTTTGCACTCTTGTTTTTTTGCATGATAGGAGACCATTAGCTGCATCTTAGATGGCCGCTTGAAAGCTTTTAAGACCCCAGTCGCTACTCACCAACATAGGATGAAGAACAAGACTTTTATGTATTTTGTGCCAATTGAGTCTGGTGTCCCCCAGTACTATGGTCCTGAGTTGGTAGATCCGTTGGATCTCTCTCCCACAGTATCTGGCTGTCTGTGAGGGATTACTCTATGTCTGTCTTCTGTTGTTTCTGTACAGATTGGGGGTATTTTGTATCACTGGTATCTGTGCAAGATTAGCCTCTGCTGAATCTATCATTGGTCTAGAGTATAATCATGTTCACTGAGCCCCATTTGATGTTCTCAGATGTTTATGTGTTTATCTACACAGATAGTTCAAAGAGCACAAAGCTCAAGATAGATGTTGTTGTTGTTGTTGTTGTTGTTAGGTCCTGTTGAGTTGGCTTTGACTCATAGTGACCCTGTGTACAACAGAACAAAACACTGCCCAATCCTGTGCCAGCCTCACAATGCTTGCAATACCTGAACCCATCATTGAAGCCACTGTGTCAATCTATCTCATTGAGGGCCTTCCCCTTCTTCGTTGACCCTCCACTTTACCAAGCATGACATCCTTCTCCAGGGAATGGTCCCTTCTGGCAACATTACCAAAGTAAGTGAGACAAAGTCTGGCCATTCTCACTTCCAAGGAGCATTCTGGCTGCACTTCTTCCAGGACGGATTTGTTCATTCTTTTGATAGTCCATGATACTGTCAATATTCTTCTCCAACACCACAACTCAAAAGTGTCAACTCTTCTTCAGTCTTCCTTGTTCATTGTCCAGCTCTCACATGCATACGAGGCAACTGAAAATACAATGGCTTGGGTTAGGCACACCTTAGTCTTCAAGGAGACATCTTTGCTCCTTAGCACTTTAAAGAGGCCTTTTGCAGCAGATTTGCCCAGTGCAATACATCATGTAATGTCTTCACTGCTGCTTCCGTTGGTGTTGATTATGGAACCAAGTAATACGAAATCTTTAACAACTTCAGTCTTTTCTCCATTTCTTGTGATGCTGCTAATTGGTCCAGTTGTGAGGATTTTCATTTTCTTTATGTTGAGATGTAATCAGACAGATATTTTTTTACTAATTAAGCTAAACTGTTGTCTGGTTTAAAAGCACATTGATTAAGTGCTTGGCTTTGGTTAGCTTGGATGCTAACCAAAAGTTTAGTGGTTTGAACCTACCAGCTTCTACATGGGAGAAAATGTAGCAGTCTGCTTCCATAAAGATTACAGCCTTGAAAACCTTATAGGGGAGTTCTACTCTAACCTATAGGATCACTATAGGTTGGAATTGACTCAATGGCAGTGGGTTTGGTTTTGGAGTCCCTGGAGAAGAACTTCATGCTTGGTAGAGAGTTAGCAAAAAAAGAAGATGAGCCTCAATGAGATGTACTGAAACAGTGGCTGTAACAAAACAATGATTGTGAGGATGGTGCAGGACCAGGCAGCCTTTTGTTCTGTTGTACATAAGGTCACTATGAGCTGGAACTGACTTGATGGTACCTAACAACAAGAAGAAGTAGGTGATATACATCCTAGATTTTCCTCACCTCTCTTCATTTTGTCACCTTCTAAAAGTCTTTACTTTTACTTCTCTCTGTCACTACCTAACATTCCATCAGTTATTGTTTCATTTGGGTTAAAACCCTCCCATTTAAATGGTAAATATCTTTACCCAATGAAACCTTAAACTGAATTGGTTTACTCAGTTACCCTAATTCTGTAGTGACACTGCCTCAGAAATCCAAGGAGGAGTCACTATGAGTCGGGTCCGACTCGATGGCACATAACAACAACAACCACCACCAGTAGGGATCAGCCACCACTCAACTAGTTTGGACTGAGGGGTTGGATGTTGGGTGTATGGGGGGGGGGTATGTGATCATTTTGGAGCCAGAGGAGAAGTGAGGGGGCAGAAGAAACCTGGAATGTTAGAGGCTTATCAATAAGAGAGAAAGGAATCAGGGAATAGAGACTGCAGAAGGAAGTGGGTTAATCCCAAAGGGAACATTGCCTTCTTTGTAATTTTGCACAGGAGTGAGTAACCCTGCCAATTTGGTCACATTTGCCAAGAATGTACAGTTGCTTAACTCTGGATCTTACCATATTGTTTGTCTAGGTTTATTATTCCAACTGTATATTAGAATCTAGAGAGGGTAGAACAAGGTACAATCAGAAAGTAAATAATGGCTTAAGTAGTTTGGTTGGTAGTATCCTCAAAAATTCTATCCTATTGGCACTGTGGTTTAACCACGGAGTATTTGGTTTCACAGTCTGGATTTCAAAATTCTCAAACATATCATTACGCCCACATTAAGAACATGAAGAAGCAACTTAGAATGGAGCAAAGAGTTTAAAGAAGGGCTAGAGGAAAGGGGGAAGGGAAGCAATACTCACATTTTCAAAGAACAAAGTTAATCTTTTCTAAAATGATTCAACAGAAATAAATTTCAGCATACACACCTCCATTCCCAAGCCTCTGCACTACAGATACTCACCAAGTCCTTAAAGTCTTTAACATAAAACTGCCCTATGAATGGCAAAGTGACCTAACGCAACATCTGTGTTTTGACAGATGAATTTCTAGGAATCAGAAAATAAAAAAGTTATATAACACCATGTGTAATTAATATTTATCCTGTGCAAGCCTGGCAGAAAGCAAAAATGTCTTATTTCCCAAACTTTTCCTGCCAAGGGGTTCTTTTGATATCTGCATATATTTTCTGAGTCTCCTTTAATTTTTACTTTACCCCTACTTAAGTGTTCCTTCCTCTCCTGGCCATTGCAAATACTGCATGTAGATCTCTTTCACCTTTTTCTCCCTACATATCATAAAAAGTATTTCTCCAACAGTATCCCATCCAATTTCTATTTGATATTCACCTTTGTTAAGTTGGAAATGTGTCCTCCAATAGGATATGTTGAAGTTCTAATCCCTGGTACCTGTGAACATGACCTTGTTTGGAAATAGGGTCTTTGAAGATGTTTTCAGTTTAGTTAATATGAGGCCATGGTGGAATAGGGTAGGTCCTAATTCAATCTGAGTGATATCCTTATAATGCCTGGATAAAGCTGGGAGAGACAAAAAAAGATCTTCCCCTAGAGCCTTCAGAGAGAACATGGCCAGGCTGACAAGTTGATTTGGAAGTGAGAGACAGTAAATTTTTGTTCTTATAAGTCACCCAGTTTCTGGTACTTTGTTATAGCAGCCCTAGGAGACTAAACCACCATTCATCTCAGTTTGTTCTACAGTGGTGATGTCCATCTTGCTCTAACGCTGGAAGCTCTGCTGCTGCTATTTCAAATACCAGCAGGGTCAACCATGGTAGACAGGCTTCAGCAGAGCTTCCAGACTAAAACAGACTAGGAAGAAAGGCCTGGTGATGTATTTCTGAAAATTAGTCAATATAAACCCTATAGATTACAACAGAATGTTGTCCAATACAGTGCTGGAAGATGAGTCCCCTAGGGTGGAGGACATTCAAAATACACAGTGACCACAACTATGGACTTGAGCATACCAGTAACCATAAAGATAGGGCAGGACTGGGCAACATTTTGTTCTATTGGACATAGGGTTGCCATGAGCCTGAGCTGAGCCAATAGCAACTAACAGTAACAGCAAGGAAACAAAAACAGCATTGTACCTCATTCTTACGATCCTCCTGGAAGACCCAGTGGATTCAGCTGAGCTGCAGGAAGCAGGATGGAAGGGAGAACTTGAAGATCGTTTTACATAGCACTGGTCACCTGTGGAAAACAGGCCTGCAAGTCAGAGTACTCTGACCAGGATTTCCTGGGGAAACTTGATCAAGGCCTTTATTTTTCTGTGCCTTAGTTTTTCCTCCTGTAAAAGGAAATGATTTTTTTAAAAAAAATCCTTTAAAATTAGCATTTAGTATATTGAGCACTTTTGCATGCATTGTTTCATTTCAGCCTCAAAATAACCCCATGGAGTGGATATTTCTGTCACAGTGGATGATCTTGACTGCTTTTGCTGCACTTTGGGTACTGTCAGGTGCTGTACACACTATTGGTTCCTATAGACCCTTCCTTTCTTGTTAATGGAATCCTGATTTGTCCAGGTGTCCGTCTCAAGAAAGAAGACCCTCTCCTAGCTCAGTGGTAAGACCTGAGTACCCAAGCCAATCATATTATTGTGATACTATTCCCTTTGCCTGTGATTGTTTCACAGGTGGACAAATAATACAATTCTGGATAACAAAATAAGGGCCAAGGTCTGCTGTGGGGCTTCTAGGAAAGTATTCTAGATCTTAAAAAGATATGGAAACAAGGCAGTCCTTCTGGACCTTGTGCTTGCATTTGATGCTTCGAACTCTGGTGGTTGTCTTGTGACCCATTGGGAACAAATCCAGAAGACAACAACTGGTTAGGATAACCAAGGGAAAAGACAGAAGAATATAGGACCTTCGTGATATTGTAGAGTCACTGAATTAACCCAGCATAAGGTCTCTAGGTGGTGCAAATGGTTTGTGCTTGGATATTAACCTAGAAAGGAGCCTTGGTGGTGCATTGGTTAAGAGCTTGGATGCTGATTGAAAGATTGGTGGTTCGAATTCACCCAGTGGCACTGAAGTAAAAAGGCCTGCCAATCTGCTTCCATAAAGATAACAGCCAAGAAAACCCTATGGGGCAGTACTGCTCTGTCACATGGGGTCACTATGAGTCAGAATCGACTTGACAGCAAACAATTGACGTAAAGGTTGGTGGTTCAAACTCACCCAGCAGTACTGTGGAAGTAAGGCTGGCAATCTGCTTCCATAAAGATTACAGCTAAGAAAACCTTATGGAGTAGTTCTACTCATTTACACATGGGGTTGCCATGAGTCAAATCAAGTCAACAGCGATGGGTTTGGACATTTCTTCCTTCTTGAAGTTGTCCTGCCCCACCCTAGTACCCCTGCACACACACACACACACACACACAAACTCTCACCACCTCCTGAAAAAATACAGCATTACCGCATATTCTACTGATTTCCCAGGAAAGTCCCAGTTTGTAACTGTTGCCATGGCATATTTATTCCTCCTTTTATTTTTAATGGTGTCTCAATTTAGATGATAAATGTGGCATAAAGAGATACTTAGTGGTGCTAGTTCAACCCTCTCATGACCTGCAGGACATACAGTGCCCACCTATATTTTCCTCCTTGGGGTTTATTGAGCAAGTGCCGGTGGTACAGTGGTTAAAGCATTTGGCTGCAAACCAAAAAGGTCAGCAGTTTGAACATATCAGCTTCTCTGCGGGAGAAAGATTGAGGAAGTCTGCTTCTGTAAAGACTTATAGCTTGACTTCCGGTAAGTAGAAGGAATAGGCAGATAAGCTACACAGACCCTCTTCAACAAAGAAAAGAAAAACTAATTGACAGAGATACAGAAGATAATCCTGGAACCCTGAGCTTTGAAGGAAACTATACAGAAGTGGATTAGGCACCAACTAGTGGAAAAACCTGAATGAAAACAGTGAGTACAGAGATGGTCAGAGCTGCGGACTGTCAGCTACTCTGATGGGACCAACAGCCTGAATATTTCCAAGGTGTGTTGGGACCTGAGAATTGACCTAAAGATCAGCCCTGGTCACCAAGGGCTGCAGGGATGACTGTACTCGTGGCCTATGACTAGGAAGGGAAACAGCTAGGAGGGGACAACCTGAGCTATTGACTTTCTGCTGTCTGGAGGGTGCAGCCATTTAGGATATTTAAAGTGACCGAGGGCACAGGCATTTTGAATGTTTACAAGTGGTGGTCATTTTGGATATTTAAAGTGACCAAGGGTTCCGCCATTTTGAATCTTTACAAGTGGCAACCATTTTGGATTTTAAAGTGATTGCATTCTTATTCAGATTTCAAGAACCTAAGAATAGGCTCTGTTTGCCAGGGTCAGTAGGGACATACAAGAGGCTGACAACAGGAAAGGAGACAGGTGGTGAGTGTATAAGTGCTGTCAACTAGTGAATAGAGGAGGACAGCAGAGTACCCTGCTTGTATAGATAACATACAAACAAAACAAAGAAAATGAAAATCATGGGCAAGTCACTCCAACATACAATCACCAATTAAGTATAAACACAAAAACATCACAATGCCTTGGAGACAACAGAGCATCTCTGTCCACACAAAGAAGCGAGATAAAGCAGGAGAAGCAAGTGACCAGGATACAGACCAAAACACATCCCTGAGGAAGACACAACATTGGAACTCCTTGATAAGGAATTCAAAAGAATTATATTTAGGTATCTTCAATGAACTGAGAGACAGATCAAGGAAAACAGAGAGAAAACCCTAGAACAATTTTGAAAGACAATACAAGAACAAAATCACAAAATAAATGAAAAATTAGAAATGATACAAAATCTACACACAGAAATCCAGAAGATTAATACTAAATTTTCAGAAATAGATAAGACATTGAATGGGCAAAGGAGCAGAATTGAATCAATGGAAGACAGAATTAGGGATATTGAAGGCAAATACCTGAACACTTCTTTGGAAAGGGATAAATCAGAAAAAAGAACAAAACAAAATGAAGAAAGCCTAAGGTTCATCTGGGATACCATCAAAAGGAATAACGTACGTGTCATTGGAATTCCGGAACAGGGAGAAACAAATAAAACCACAGAGAAAATTATTGAAGATTTGTTGGAAGAGAATTTCCATGGTAAGATGAAAGATGAGAATATATCCATTCAGGAAGTCCAACAAACCCCAAACAGGATAGATCCCAAAGGAAAATCTCTAAGACATATCATCATCAAACTCACCAAAACCAAAGACAAAGAAAGAATCATGAGAGCAGCACAGGAAAAATGAAAAGTTACCTACAAGGGGCAGCCAATAAGACTAAGCTCAGATTTCTTGGCAGAAACCATGCAGGTGAGAAGACAATGGGATGGTATATATAAAACACTGAAAGAGAAAAATTTCCAACCAAGAATTATGTACCCAGA
>NW_006921759.1:3052122-3053951 GCF_000298275.1 Orycteropus afer afer
TTAAAAAAAAAAGGATTTATTAGCCTTGGAAACCCTATATGGCAGTTCTACTCTGTCCTGTAGGGTAACTACGAGTTGGATTAACTCAGTGGCACTGGGTTTGGGGTTTATTAAGCAACTGCTTTCCTATTGATAGCGCATGCAGCCATCAGGAAGAGACATGTACAACTGAAATGGAAGAAATGGGTGTCTGCCACATTACTGTTTTTATAGGGTATTGTATGAGATGATGCATTCTGGAGATATGATTTTGCTAAACTTTTGCTCTTTTGTCTTTTTCAATGGGAAATAAGTGTTGTAAATATATTTCTGTGTTCTTGTGCATTGTTTGAGGAACTCTGTGGCACAGTGATTAAAGCATTTAGCTGCTAACCAAAAGGTAGACAGTTTGAACCCACCAGCTGCTCCAGAAGAAAGATGAGGCAGTCTGCTTCTGTAAAGATTTACAGCCTTGGAAACCCTATAAGGCAGTTCTACTCTGTCCTATAGGGTTGCTACAAGTCAGAATCAACTCAATGGCAGTGTGTTTGGTCCATTATTTGGAAGTTGTCTTTCTTGCCATGATTTCATGTTGTGCAAAAACTGCATTTTCAGATGCCCTGAATTGTATGCACCTGTCAAGGGACCCAGAAGGTGGTTCACAGTCTACAGGGACATATGTGTCCCACTAATCCTATTCCTCAATCCAGAGGCACTTTTTTTTGTTGTTGTTGTTATGTACCATCAAGTTGGCCCCGACTCATAGTGACCCCTCCTTGGGTTTCCGAGGTGGTATCACTACAGAAGTAGACTGCCCAACCTTCCTTCTGAGGAGTGGCTGGTGGGTTTGAACCACCAGCCTTCTGGTTAGCAGTCTTAGACACTATGTCTAAGTAACTTAGACACTATGTCTAAGTAACTTAGAAGTGCCTTAGACACTATGCTACCAGAGCTCCTAAGAGGCACATATGAGTACTATATAATATGTATCAAAATCTATATTTCATAACAAAATTTTAGAAATGCTCCTTGATTCATCATGCCTTCTATTAATGAAAACATATGGTATCAACAAAAAGTTCAAAGTGGAAAATAATTGGGTTATGAAAAGGCTTTAATCAAACTCTTATCACCACCACTCCTCTATTTCAGACTGATGTGTGCCTTCCAAGTGTTGGTGGGAGGTATTCTCCAAGATTCTTTAGCTAGGCTTGTAAAGGACCCATTCAGCTAGCAAAGATTTTAAATATGTGCTTCAACTCCAACCTTGGAGGATTGAGATTTAGGAAAGAAGATTGAGGATAGAGCAGGGCATGGGGGAGAATCCCAAATATCTTGAAGAAAGACAAGTTAAGTATTTCTTGAGTTATTTTTATGCCCTAAATTATTTGTAGCCCCTCTGGTGTTTGTCTGGCCTGAAATCAGGGAAATGATTTAAATGATTCTCCAAGGTTCCCCCAACCCAGGATTCTCTGATGATGCATATCCTGCTACAGCCCTTCAGAGCTGGAAGAGGAAATTGTATCATGGGAGCTGCTGAAACAGAAGAGAGCTCTTGACTTAAGATTCTGGAGTGCACTATATTCAAAGCAGATAGCTAAAGCAACAAGCAGAAGAAAGTAAGAGGCCAGGAAAGCAAAAAACAAGGGAGAAATATTGAGTTGCTTTACAGTGATCTAATGAAGGTTTTGGAAGCTTACTTAGCATTAATAAGACACTTTGGATATCAGCAGGTAGCGAAAAAGTGAGCATTGGAGGGTGTAGGCTGACTGGAGTCTTAAATCTCATAGAGATCTAATGAATCTTTTGGGGAAAAAAGAAAGGGGACTGCTAGTTGGGCTCTGGGGGCA
>NW_006921759.1:3054286-3055906 GCF_000298275.1 Orycteropus afer afer
GCACATAACAACAACAAAAATGATGTTGAACAGGTTTCAGTGGAGCTTCCAGACTAAAACAGATCTGGCAATCTGCTTCTGAAAACCAGCCAGTGGATCACAATAGTCTGATCTGCAACTGATCATGGAGATGGCTCGGACCAGGAGTGTTTCATTGTATATGGGGTTGCCATGATTCAGAGGCCAAATCTATGGCACTTGAACTCCAAAACACTGAGGTGAAGACTTCTGAACAAGAGGGGGCCATCCAGGCTGCCCTCACTTTCTTGGGCAGTGCCCTGGATGGTTAGAGGGATTACACTATGGGAAGGCAGAGTTGGAGCACCTGAGGATTTTTCTAAAAACACTGGCCATTTATTGAAGAAAGTAAATTTTTTAGAATCAGACATTTAAAGGTGCCATTCAGGAATTCTCTGATTCAGGTTCTGGGGACAGGATTAGCAACTGGAAGAATAAGGCCATTTGCCCTTGGTCCAGAGGTAAGAGAGGCCTCTCCAGCCTCTAGGAGAGAAGTAGAGTCAACTCTGAAGACTGTTTCAGCTATTTATTGTAGTATAACAAACTACCCCAAAACTTAGGGACTTAAAACAACAGCAATCATTTATTTGCTCATAATTTTGATATTAGGTCTGGGTGGTTGTTGTTTTGTTAGTGCTGTAGAGTTGGCTCTGACTCATGGTGACCCATGTGCAACAGAATCAAACATTGCCTGGTCCTGGGTCATCTTCACAGTCATTGGTATGCTCAAGTTCATTGTTGCCACTGCTGTGTATGTTGAGTGCCATCCAACCTAGGGAGCTCATCTCTCAGCACTATAGCAGACAATAGCCTGTTGTGATCCATAGGGTTTTCATTGGCTAATTTTCAGAAGTAGATCCTCAGGCCTTTCTTCCTAGTTTGTCTTAGTCTGAAAGCTCTGCTGAATCCTGTCCACCATGGTGACTCTGCTGGTATTTCTAATAGCACTGACATAGCTTCCAGCATCATAGCAACACACTAGTCACCACAGTGTGACAAACTGACAGGTGAGTGGTGGAACTCAGCAGTGTTGTTGTTGTTGTTGAGTGCCATCGAGTCGGATGTGATTCTTAGCAACCCCTCCTTGGGTTTCTGAGGCAGTATCACTATGGAAGTAGATTGCCCAACCTTCCTTCCGAGGAGTGGCTGGTGGGTTTGAATCGCCAGACTTCTGGTTAGCAGTCAAATGCCTTAGGCACTATGCTACCAGAGCTCCTAAGGCAGGGACGTTTCATCTTCATCCCACATGGCATCTGCTGGGATTGACTGACTGACACTGTAGAATCTACTTTCAAATTGACCCACTCACATAGCTGGCTACTGGGTCCTGGCTATCAGTTGAGAGTTCAGGTGGTATTTTCCGTTAGAGGCCCTGATTCTCCCCTGCGTAGTCTTCTCCAAGTGGTTGCTTAGTCTTCCTCACACCATGGAGGCTGATTTCCAAGAGAGGCAAAGTGGAACCTGCTGGCCTTTTTGAAGACAAGACTCAGCATCACTTCCGCAGTACTCTATTGGTCAAAACATCACAGGTTTAGCCCATAACCAGAGGATGGATGTGATAGTTGAAGATCTGTCAACTTGGCTGGACTTCACTTGTGAGTG
>NW_006921759.1:3060229-3062686 GCF_000298275.1 Orycteropus afer afer
ACTTTGCTGGTTTTTGTGTTTCTCTAGAGAACCCAATCCAACACAATGGATAAATATACCCCACCTCTCAACTGCTCAAAGAATTTTCCACCATCTTTAACACACTACATAAAGTGTAGACTATCAGAACAAATGGCTATGGAAGTATAACTTCAGCGTTGTCAAGGAGACAGTATTCTGGCCATACTAAGAGGAATGAAAAAGAAATTTGGAAATTTCAGTGTTTGAAATTCCTGGGGAGGAAGCGGAGATAACGACCATCTTCATTATCATTGCTACTGTAATTCATACCCCGTGTCTTCTAAATTTATGCAGCCATAGGAACAAAAAATACATATCTATAGCTTAAATCTTCAAGAATAAAATACAAAAAGAAACCCACCTCACTGTGTTCGAGTCAAGTCAACTCATAGCGACCCCTCCTTGGGTTTCTGAGGTGATATCTCTATGGAAGTAGATCGCCCAAACTTCCTTCTGAGGAGTGTCTGGGGAGTTTGAATCGCCAGCCTTCTGGTTAGCAGTCAAATGCCTTAGGCACTACACCATAAGCAATCCAAACTGTTAATGACAGGATCATGGGTAGGTTTTGTTTTCTTCTTTATACCTCATATTTGAATGTTTTGAAAAAATGAGCATTACTTTTAAGAGAGAAGAAAATAATAAACACTCTTAAAATGCAGTAGAGTGGGTTTTGGGGGAGGTTGGAGTTTTCAAAAATACATTTTATTTTTTATAGTAGTTTTAGGTGCACAGAAGAATTATGCAGAAAATATAGAGTTCTCATCTGCCTACTCTTCTTGCTGCATGCAATGTCTCCTATTACTAACATCTTGCATTGGTGTGGTGCCTTTGTGACAATTGTGAAACCAAGATTGATTCGTTATTGTGAAGTAAAGTCCATAGTTTACAAGAGCTCACCCTTTTTAACAACTATGTAGTGTCATGTATCCTCCATTATAATATCATGTAGTAAAATATTGTCTTAATAGAGAAATGCCCAGGAGGTTCTGAGAGCCCAGAGGGAATCTCTCACTCTTCTTTAAGGAAGGGAGAGATGTTCACATTAGCCTCTTAGAGGAGATGACATCAAAGTCTTGACTTGCAGGGCAAATAGAAGTTGTGATCTTTTTTTTGGGGGGGGGGGACAAGCAGTTTGTAATAGGCTGCTAACCTAAAGACTGGTGATTCAAACCTACCAAGCATCTCTGGGAAGAAAGACCTGGCAGTCTGCCTCCATAAAGATTACAGCCAAGAAGACCCAGGGGCAGTTCTACTCTGATACATAGGCTCGCCATGAGTCAGAATCAACTCAACAGCAATGGGGTTTGTGGTAGCTAAGGTTACATGTCAACTTGGCTGGGCCTGGTTGAGTGGCTGGGCAGCTGGATGTAGTTATTCCATATGATGAGACAGATAATCAACTCCATGGTGGAATCTACTGTGAGCAGCTGAGTAGCTGCCTTAGGGATGTGGTCTGCTGCTAATATATAAGGAGAAGATTTAGGAATGGTCTGTAGCTTTTGGCATGCTTGAATCCTGCACATAGCTGAGTCAAGTCATTATTCAGCAGCCTGCCATGTTGTCTGCCAATCTTGGGACTGTTTCTTTTCTTTCTTTCTTTGTTTTTTTCAATTATACTCTGGGTGCAAATTTATAGAACAAAATTTGTTTTACATTCTACAGTTCGTGTACATTTGATTTCATGCTCTGATTACAATCCCCAAGCCTAATCCACTCTCCTCCCCTCCCGTCCCTGTGACCTCCCCTCCTGTGCTCTTCTTAGCTATGCACTCCTGTCTGTCCAGCTTTCCCTCTATGCGAATGCTGCCCCTCTGGTGCCCCATGGCTGATTGCTCCAAGGGGTGTATCTCCATAGAGTATGTGGGTACATCACCCTGGGTTGGGTGTTCTGCATGTAAGTCTTTCTAGTGTTGGGCTGAGAGCCAATCCTTGAGAATAAGTCCCATCCCAATCCCAAAGGGTATCACAAGGCCATAGTCTTAGGGTTCCCACCAGACTCCATCCAACCAGTAATTCTGGTCATTACTGTGTTTTTGAATTTTGTTCCACATTTTTCCTCCCACTCTATCCAGGATCCCCAGTTTTGTGATCTTGGGACTCTTAATGGACTTTAATCAATGGCCTGTACTGTGGTTTGGTACTATTGGGACTATGCCTTTTCACTTGTCAACGTTGGGTTTGTTAGCCTCAGCAGCCAGCAGCTGCCTCAGTGAAGAAAATCTCCAGCTTCAGTGGGCTGGGAGCAAAAGGCAGAGCTGAAGCCCAAGGTTGAGGAGCTTTCACCCAGACCCTAGAGCCTGGCACTTTGAACTTGGACTTCAAGCCTCCCAAACTGTAAGAGAATAAACTCTCGTTTGTTAAAGCCACCCATTTGTGGTATTTTCTATTAGAGTGACACGAAGCAACCAAAACAGGGTTATTTTTGTTGTTGTTGTT
>NW_006921759.1:3064821-3066391 GCF_000298275.1 Orycteropus afer afer
AAAAAAAAAAAACTCACCATGCTTACTGGTCTCACAAAGACTAGTGTAACCTCTGAGGCTATGGTCTCTAGTAATTCTTTGGGGACATCAAGCCTAATTGACATAACAAAACACAAAAACATTGTTTTATATCCTACTTTGGTGAATAGTGACTGGGGTCTTAAAAGCTTGCAAGCAGCCACCTAAAAAGCTTACAAGTGGCCACCTAAGATGCAACAGTTGGTCTCTCCTAATCCAGAGCAAAGGAGAATGTAGAAAACAAAAGACACACGGAAACAATAGTCCAAAGGACTAGTGCACCATGGGAACCTCAGCCTACATGATCTTGAAACCAGACTAAATGATGCCCAGCTACCACTGTCAACCACTTGGGAAGGGATCAGTGCAGGAGTTCCTGGATATAGTGGGAGAACAATGTAGAACAAAATTCAAAATCATTAAAAAAAAAAACCCACCATGCTTACTGGTCTCACAAAGACTAGTGTAACCTCTGAGGCTATGGCCTCTAGTAAATCTTTGGGCCTGGAATTGAACTCATTCCTGCAGCTTCCAGCCAAACAATAGACAGATATATAAGGTAAACAATTACACCAGGTAGATACACTCCTTAGAACAATTAACTATGGGAGATCAGAAGGGCAGTATTTGCACAGGGAGATAGCAGAGGGCCGGAATGTATAGGAAAGGACACCGGGAAAAGGTAACCACAGGGAGGAAGTGGGAAGAAAGTTGTTACACTATGGGGATTGCAATCAATGTCATATATGAACTGTTCAATGTCAAATGAATTTTCTCTGTAAACTTTCACCCAAATCACACTTTAAAAAAAAAAAAAAAGAAAGAAAAAGATGTCAGCAGAGCTGTTTTCTTCTGGAGGCTCTAGAGGAGAATCTATTTCTTGCTTTTTTTCAGTTTCTATGTAGGAGCTCTGGTAGTGTAGTACCTAAGGTTGACTGCTAACCAGAAGGCTGGCAGTTCAAACCCACCAGCCACTCCTGGGAAGGAAGGTTGGGCAATCTACTTCCGTAATGATACCACCTCAGAAGCCCAAGGAGTGGCCGCTCTGAGTCAGATTTGACTCGACTGCACATAACAACAACAACAACGAAGCTGCCCACATTCTTTAACTCATGGCTGATGACTCCAACCCCACTTTTTGTCATCCTATCTCCTACTAAAATTTATAATCCTCCTGCCTCCCTCTTATAAGGACCCTTGTAATTACACTGGACCCAGCCAGATAATAAAGATAATCTCAAATCTTTAACTTAATCACATCTACAAAATTCCTTTTGTCATGTAAAGTAACATATTCACAGATTCCAGGAGCTAGAACATGGATATCTTTTTTTTTTTTTTGCCTATGACAACAGGGAACCCTGAAACAGTGGTATATTGGAACACTGTATAGTACCATCTAAAAGGAGAGGCAAGACATACAAAATGTTGCTGTTGTTAGGTGTCATCGAGTCGTTTCCGACTCATAGTGACCCCATGCACAGCAGAACGAAACACTGCCCAATCCCGCGCCAGCTCCATGATCCCTGCTACACCTGAGCCCATCATCACA
>NW_006921759.1:3067942-3074847 GCF_000298275.1 Orycteropus afer afer
GTTCTGCTGTGAACAGGGTTGCTATGAGTCGGAGACGACTCAATCGCACCTAACAGCAACAATTATTTTGGGTATGCAGAAGAAGACATGATCACTTCCTGCTGGGTTTATTAGCAAAGATGCATTGCAAGAAGTGGAGTTAGTTTGATGACTGGAGAAGAGGAAAGAAAAGAATAGTTATTACTGTTGGAAAGAAAAACATATACTGATCGAAAATATCCATGTGTATTTAGGGAATTGGTATTAAAATACTTCAAGTTAGCTAAAGCATAGAAGAATAGCAAAGGAGCTTGGAAGGTTAGCAGGGACTAAATTCTGATGAACTTGAATGCTTTATTTGGGGGCATAACAGAGAAACACAGAAGATTTGTGAGCAGGGAATGTCACCATGCACGTGGTGCTTTAAGAAGCTAAATCCAGTGACCATGGGCAGAATGGTCAGTGAAGCGCTTACTGAAGTAACTTAGGATGAGTCAATAATGTCCTGAATTGACTGATGGAAGTGGGAATGGACAGAACAATGTACAAAGCAAAAATAAGAATTTATAAACTGACAACTTCTCTGTTTTTTAAAAAAATTATTTGTAAACGTACCTATGTGCACAATCACTGTGCTTATAAAGGGCTGTACTTAACATATATTCAGACTATAACACACTACGTATGTTGACTGTAATTCTCTTCAACTAGTGGAGTGGTGAATTCATTCTATATACATTTTGCAAAACAAATAAACTAAACAAAACCAAACTAAAATGCTCCACATCATTCCATGAAAGTGCTTGGAGTGTGTGTGTGTGTGTGTGTGTGCACTTGAATGCAGGGTAAGGCATAAAGCTTAGACTGTATTTGGAATTTTCAAATTCCTGTAAGGAATCAGACTGCAGCTGGAATTGGTGATGAATGCAAGGGACTATTGCTGGAGTAGGTAGAGGCTCACTGGGCTTGTCTATAGGAAAAAACTGATAGTCTCAAGGACACTGACTTTTAAGAGGCCCTTAAAAATGATGAGCTAAGGCAATTATGTAATAGATTGAGATTCAATTTACAACCCTACTCCCATCATCCAATCAAGTACTATTGATTCTCTCTCCCAAATATCTTTGAAATTTGCATCCTATTCTAGTCTAATCCTTACTGACACCACAAGACTTACCTCAAAATCAGTTTCTTAAGTACTATACCCCTAGTCAGAGTGAGGTCCCTCATCTTCCCATAAATGGAAGATGTCAGTTAATTTGTCTGCTGTCATGATGACCTTGCTGAACGGAAGTAGGCTTCATGACTCTCATCTCTCAACCACATCTGTCCCTGACCTAAAATTGATATACTAGAGTCTTTTTATTTGGGGATTTGGAATTGGGGCTCAGTGACTCTAATGAGTTGTAGGTGTTGGATCTGAAAATCATGTAGTCTGGAACTTGGTGATATTTGAGGAAAGCCAAAGTAAATATGTATAAACAGAACAAAGGGATTGATCTAGAGAGAAAGAGAGAAGAATAGATTACCAAGAGAAGTGGAGGCAAGAGAACCCAATACCACAGAAGGAAAGATAGAGATAGGGATGGAGAGGGAGAGAGAGAAATGGCAAAACTAGCTACTCTGTTTACAGATATTTCAGTTCCCAATTCCTGGATATTATGAGATCAGAATGTATTTCCTACTATGGGTTCCATGGAATTTCTCTACATCCTTATAATAAGCCCTCCTTAGTTTCAGCTGGTTTGAAGTAATTCCTATTCTTTGCAACAAACATTTACCATCCCACAGCACCTATTCCATGTTCTGTCTTAGCACTTACCATTTTATATCTACTGTAACTTGCTTGATGTCTCCCTTCTCTGTTAGGCCTTGAACTCCCTTAAGGGCAAATCTTTGTCCTGTTCATTTCTTGTATACCAGCATTTAGAAGAGTGATTGGCATAATAGTAGATAGTCAGTAAATGTTTATAAAGTACTTTTAGAGTTAGGGGTCAACCCTTTCACAACTACTATTGATTACACCTTAGTGTGACTATACTTTTCCATTTGGTTTTGAGAATATAGACATTAAGCACAAACAACTGCTTCTGGGATGTTCCATGGGTCTCAGAGTGCTGTACTAGGAAACACTCTTTCAAGCAGTAGAGCTGGGAAATGCTAAGCTCCTGAGCTGGAAGGGACATTGAGAAGCCATTGTTCTATGAAAATGTAAGATAGCTCCTCAGTAAAAAATTGGTTACTCTCTTTCATTTAAAAACATTATTTAATTTCATGCACAAAAAATATTGTAGCAATGATAAATGGAAGGCTAAATTTTTAAAAAATCTATCTATGTTATCACAGAAATAAAATAATCTGTTTTTATATGCCCACATCCCCTGCAAGTCCTTGTCCATATGTTTGTGTGTGTGTATGATATAATTTATTGAATTTTTATCATGTGCCAAGGTTGTATTCATCACAAAGATGGAAATCTTTCTTTTTCATTTAACAATTCATTATAATAATTATTTCTCCATGTTGCTACATAGACTTTCTAAGTTTTAATGGTTCTATACTATCTTGATTGGATATGCATTAAACTACTTAAATTATGGATGTTCACATTATTCCTTTTTTTAATTCTTTCCTACCTCCCTTTTTTCTCTCCCCTCCTCCTTCCTTCTTTTCTTTTTGCTATTGTAAATATAGTTGTATTGGACATCTTGGTGTAAATTCTCCTCTTCTTTTCCCTTAGTTATTTCAGAATAATTTGCCCCAACACCCACTTACTCTAGATGCTTTTGTCCAACCACAAACATTTACTGAGTACCTGTGCTTCAACTGCTGAATGATACCCTGGCCTTCAAGAGTTCTCTGCCAGGTGATGGAACAGATATATTTACAGACAAATTAGAATATACCATGGTAGAAGTGCTAAAACATACATACAAAGAAATTGCTGCTGGAAACCCTGACTACTTTGGCTTGGGCTACTTGATTTGCCATATTCCCTTCCAAAGGATCTATATGTTCTCTGCTTCCAGAAATGTGTGAATATACCAGCTTCCTTACCAGCCCCAATGCCATTCCTAAAGACATCTAGAGATGGAAATTTTCAGCTCCCCTAATAATAATAACAATAATAACAGGAGCTCTGGTGGTGTAGTGGTTAAGGCATTTGGCTGCTAACAAGGAGGCTGGCAGTTCAAACCCACCAGTCACTCCTCAGAAGGAAGATGGGGCAATCTACTTCCTTAGTGATACTGCCTTGGAAACCCAAGGAGTGGATGCTATGAGTCAGATCCGACTTGACGGCAGTGAGATTTTTTTTTAATAATAATAACTATTATTTACTGAATTTTTATCATGTGCTGGGAACTATGCTGAACAGTTTATGTGTCTAATGCAATTTAATCATCTCAACAACAATATGAATTAGTTATTATTATGGTTTCATTTTGTAGAATTAGAAGCAGAGGTTCAAAGATACAAAGTAACTTGCCCAGAGTAACACAGCTAGAAAGTTATGGAACCAAGCTACAAATTTAACCAATTTAGATATGGAACCACACTCTTAATCACTATATATTTCTCTTCTATGAATAATAAAAGGAGCTTTGATGGTGCAGTGGTTAAGACATTTGGCTGCTAACCAAAAGTGTGGCAGTTCAAACCCATCACCACTCCACAGGAGAAAGATGAAGAGTCTGTTTCTGTAAAGATTTAGTTTTGGAAACCCTATGGGGCAGTTCTACTCTGTTCAATAGGGTCACAATGAATCTAAATCAACTCAACAGCAATGGATTTGGTTTATGGGTAATATGATACTATGACTAGGAGAACATTTTGCAAACTGAAACTTCCTTCTTACTGGGCATGGGACACAGTTGAGCTCTATTCTCTGTAAACATAAAGGCTTCTTTCCAGCAAGTGGCTTACTGTCAAGCGTTGTTTTGTTTTTGAAGCCTTGAAAGACCCTGGTTTTAGGTCTATTCTAATGTATTCTTTCTTTCTTCTTTAACCCACACCACAAGGCCCTCCTCCAAATCTCATGCCCACCTTTATAGGTTAAAGCAGTTTTTTCAGCAGCTAGTATTGGGTAAGCATCTGGAGGCCATTTCAATACGCCTCTGCTGCTAGAGTTTTTAAGTGAATACTGAGGCAGGGAAGAGCACATTCTTCTGGTTCTCATTATGGGTCAATGTGACCTTCATAGAAAGTAATGTCTGTCTCTCCTTTGACATTTCTATTCCAGTCACTACAGTAACTGTAGGCCTAAATATGTAAGTATATATGAACTTAGATAATTAACATCATGTCGACTTCAGCTAATAGCGACCTTGCATACAACAGAATGAAACATCACCCTGTCCTGCGCCATCCTCATAATCAGGGGCATATTCAGGTCCATCATTGCAGTTGTGCCAATCCACCTAATCAAGGGTCTCTCTCACTCTTCTTGGCCCTCTCCTTAATCAAACACCCTGTCCTTCTTCAGCAATTGAACTCTCCTGGTTATGCATTCAAAGCAAGAGAGTACAAGAATGCTCTGTTGTGGTCCACACGTTTTCATTGGCAAATTTTCTGAAGTAGATTGCCAGGACTTTCTTCCTATATGAATTTACCTATATACATACATATAAACATTCTTGTAAATGTTTCCTAGGGAAGAAATTATCCCCAATGAACCTACATCAAAATAGGAAAAGGAAATTATCTTTGGTTAGACTCCCAAGAAACAGTCTCTGAGACAGTAATTCACCAGCAAGTGATCTATTAAGGAAATATACTCACTCCTCACTCAATCACAACATGGTTATGTTCCAAAGACCAGGCTGTTATATAAAAATTGACATAATAAGAAAATGGAGGAAGAACATATCAGATCACAAAATGGAGGATGATTACATCATTAAATAGTTGTCAAATTACATCATTATTTAACTGCCAAATTGTATCATTACATAACTGCCAAACCACTGGGAATCATGGCCCAGCCAAGCTGAACACATAACTTTAACCAACAGCCAGCTGCAAGACGTGTGTCATTAATGTGTAAAAAAGTCAATAGTAGATGTTTTACTGTTATCATAAATGTAAAACACTGGGTAACGAGATAGTAAGTGAGGAGTAGGTATATTCCCAGGAGAAACCTGTAAGGGAGTGGGGGGAGCAGGAAACAAAAGCGAGAAAACTTGAGCAAGGGCGTGATTTCAGATGAAGTTTTTGTGTCAGCTTAATCCCCAGGTGGAGCACTGAAGTGTTCATTATACCTCAGAGTTAGCCTCAGTCAAGCCACAGAAGTTGAGCTTTGGTACTCCTGCACCTGTCAGTCATTTGTGCCACCCTATGGAGACAAGTCCAGGGCACATAACAACAACAACAACAATGGAGACAAGGAGCTCTGGTGGCACAGTGGTTAAAACATTCAGATGCTAACCAAAGTATTGGAAGTTCAACGCACCAGCCACTCCACAGGAGAAAAATGAAGCAGTCTGCTTCTGCAAAGATTCATAGCCTTGGAAACTTTAAGAGGAAATTATACTCTGTCTTGTTGTTGTTGTTGTTATGTGCCGTCGAGTCAAACCAGACTCATAGCGACCCCTCCTTGGGTTTCCGAGGCAGTATCACTACGGAAGTAGGATCTGTCCTATATGGTCACAATGAGTCAGAATTGACTTGATGCCAATGGGTTTGCTTTTGGTTCTCAATAAGTTGCATGAACAATATGCTAGTTCCTGGTGGTATGAATATAGGATAACTAAAATCAACAATTAAAATAATCTCTTCTGGGGGTTGGGTTCATTATGCTCTTTTCTCTCTTTTGGTATATGCTCACAGTTTTTCATTATAAGAAATTAAAAATAAAAACGTTGGTGAGCAAGAATAAATTTTCTTTCTGATTGGATGCTTAGAAGAAGTTTATTTGTGATTGCCAGTCAGAAAGACAATTTATTTATTTTTTATAATGAAAAACACTGCGCATACACCAAAAGAGAGAAAGGAGCAGAATGAACCCCTGGAGAGTGTTATGAACACAGTTTCGACAATTATAAACTCATGGACAATCTGGTTTCATCTATTCCTCCACTAGTTCCCTCAGTCCCATGTTGTTTTGAAGCAAATCTCAGATATCTTATCATTGTATTCACGAATATTGCAATATGTATCTCTAAAATATAAGTATTCATATTTATTTGAATTTTTAAACTAAATTCAACAAAATTGCCTTTCTGGATGTGTATAGTTTCATGAGCTTAAACACATGCATAGATTCGTGTAATTGTCACTACAATCATATTGTGTAATAGATCCATCAGTCTAAAGGACTTTCTTTTTTAATTCATAGACACAATACCATTATCACATTGCTAAAAATTTGATAATAACAAATAGACATTTAAGGATAGATATGCTCCTATTTCCCTACAATCATGCCTGTTCTCTTCAACAAAACATGCAAATTTATAGTGTCCCTTTTATAAAGGAATCATTCATATCTGAGCACTCAAATGTGCCATAAATGGAACATATTCTAAGCATTCTTCACCCTTGCTTCTGACAAGAGGCCCAAGCAATACAACCCTTTTGCAACAATTAATCCATTTTCCTCTGCATATAATGCCTTCCTGTCCAATACAGATCTCCTTCTTTGACAGGCATTTCACAGCATGCTCAGTTCTCCCAATTTGTGTAATTATTCACCTTAACATGAGCAACTGTTTAGATGCATAGAAGGGTAAAGTGGTCTGAATAAGTTTGTACTAAATGATACAAAGTCTTATCTGGAAGAAATCAAATACTGGCTGCTTTATTGCTTAAGAAAATAGCTTACAGGTCTTCAGTGTTAGAGTTGGAATGAAACTTAAAAAATATTCATTTAAAGCCCCTTATTTCATGGATGTAGAAACTAGTTTAGAGAAGTTAAAAAAAAAAAAAAA
>NW_006921759.1:3075321-3076462 GCF_000298275.1 Orycteropus afer afer
GGCAGATACCTTTGAGAGTGCCGAGTGGTAGTAGAACCTAAGAATTAACCTAAGAATCAGCCCTGCTAGCCAGGGACTGCACGGAGGACTGCTCTGATGGCTGGGGAATAAACAGAGAAGGTGAAGAGAAACACGGGCTGAGCTGTGGACTTTTGCCGGTCCGGAGGACACTGCCATTTTGAATGTTTAAAAGCGGCTTGACTATTTTGGATATTTAAAGAGACAGAGCTCTCACAGATTCCTGGGGCTTAAGAACATGTTCTGCTTTCCAGCAACCCCAAGGACACTCAGAACCTGTAAGACTGACAAGGTGGGACATTCCTCTTGTTACTCTTATACCCCAAACCTGCTTGGTGATTGGAGGTGTGCCCCTACCCTTCTCCCACCCACCTTCTGGGCCCACAGGAACTTCACCACAGTCTGTGTGCTCAGACGGAGCCTGGGTGCCCTGCCCTGTACTCCACCAATTTTTTTTGCTCTTTTTTTTTTTTTTCTGCTTTTTTGCTTTATTTTTTCTGGTGATTAGTTTGCTTGTATTTGTCTGTTTTAAAACAACTATTATTATTAATACTTTTGTCCTTTTTACTATTATTCTTAATCTTCCTCTCCCAGGTCCTAGTTTTCAGCATTTTTTCTTTTCCCTGTTCCTGGTTGAAATATTTATTTATTTATTTATTTATTTATTTATTTATTTAAGGTTTTTTTCTTTTCCCCCCATTTTTTTCTCATGATTAACCCTGCTCCTTTTTTTCTTTTTGCATTTTTCCCAATTTTTTTCCTTCATTATTCTCCTTCACTACTTTTTTTCTCTTAGTGCCCTATCCCCAGATATTGCAGGTTTTCTTGTTTCTTCTTCTTCTTTTTCTCTTTTTGGTTACTGTTCATGTGTGATTACATGGTGTTTTTTTCATCCATGTGCTTTTAGTTTTTTGATGGTTTTTCAATTGTAATTTTTGTCTAACTGAGTGGGAGACAACAACAGTCCCCATAAGATACAATTACACCCACACCTCCTGCAACTTCACTTACTGAGCGAGACCCACTACCTCCTTCTCCACCAATGGGCCAATGATAAAAAACCACCAAGAAGAGCCTGAACCACCTTGGCTGCTCTTTACAGTCAACAGAGATCTAAATACAA
>NW_006921759.1:3092751-3096320 GCF_000298275.1 Orycteropus afer afer
ATGAGACAAAGTGTATGTGAACTGCTGTATGGAAAGTGAATTTGCTCTGTAAATTTTCCCCCAAATCACAATTAAAAAAAAAAAAAAAGAAGAAGTGTCTTGGAAGACAGGCCTAGTGATTGCTTCTGAAAGGTCACAGCCTTGAAAACCCTATAAAGTAGTTTTTCTACTCAGCACACATGGGGTCATCATGAATCAGAATCGACTCAACAGTGTTTTAATAAGGACCAGGTTGTCTACCTTTACACTGGCTCAGGGGGGATTTCAAACTGCTCCATCTCTTCTCCCTTAATCAGGGACATGAACTGCCCCTTCATTCTACCACCACTCCTTGAAGATCTAGAGACCCACCTTCTTTCACCTCTAGCTACTCCTTCTGGGTAGAGGAGGTCAGAGGAAGAACTGAGCCACTTCAGTGACAGTCAACTATTAGTGACTGAATGACAGACAGGTGTGGTGGAGCACTGTCAACTTGTGGACCTCCAAGAAGACAACTGGGCACTGAGTTGAAGGTCCAATGGCACTGGGAGAAATGAGGTTTCCTTTGAAAGTAGCTTGACATTTCTCAGACATAACAATCTTATCTTTGTCCCCTCCTCCTCTTTTTCATCCCTGCAGTGATGAGGAAGCTCACTCTAGAAATTTTCACCTAAATTGCTGTTTTACAAATAGACATAATAACTGCATATCTGCCTTCTTTGTTTTGTTTGTGAAGTGCATGATTCTTATCTATCTGTCTAGAGGAGTGGCATCCCTCAAAAGTATTCATGAAAGAATTCCATAGGATGAGGGAGGTTTCATTAATTAATATTTTCAAATATTACCTAGACATATGCACAAATGTACAATAAAAATATGGATAGAGCTGTTCTTAAGACATTACTTCCATTGCTTCCATCTGCAAACTTTGGGGGTGAGGAAAGGGAAGGAGTATCCCTTCACTATCATGAGGATGGTCTGGTTGGAGCTCCAAAGGATGGAAATAAAGACTACAGAGTGGCCTCACCAATTGTAGCTAAAAAAGATCCAGGGTTATCACATAACAACAAGCCTCACTCCTCTGCCAACAAGGACCAAGGCTGGTTGCCTGGCAACCATGATCCTCCCTCCTTTCTTAGTGTTAGAAAATCAATTAATCAACCAAGGCTACCCTTGATGTTATTTCTAATCAGGTTCATCTGGTTAAACCTATTAATGAGGAAAGACAGGGATCCCACAGTGACTTGACTCAGCCCCATATTGCACAGGTGACCCCAAATCTAAAATCATAGATGGTGAAAGATCACCTAAGATTCATAACTTTAATTTTACAGCTGAGGCCCAGAGAATTTGGCTAGCCTGAGGTGACACATAAGAACCCTCTTTGACTAACTTGGTTCAGTGACAGGAGATTGTCATGTAGAGTTTAATTGAATTGGCATGACTTAACTCCTGAGGGATCTCCTTCTCCTTGGGGACCACTCCTACCTTTTTATAATATAAAATAGCCCTTGCAAAGTTGTGTTTGTGGAGTCCTGAATTTACATTTATGTCTTTAAGATCTCATTAACTCATAATTAGGGGGAGAGCAGACTGAACCAGTGAAAAGCAATGTTACCAGTTGTAGTTGATTCCACTCATCTCAGAGTAGAACTGTGCTCTATAGATTGTCAAGGCATGACGTTTCAGAAGTAGATCACCAGGCCTTTCTTCTGAGATGCCACTGGATGAGTTCAAACTGTCAAACTTTCAGTTAGCAGTCGAGCACGTTACCCTTTGTGCTACCTAGGGATTCCGAAAGTGTTGTTGTTGTGTTATCAACTGGATTTAGACTCATGGTCACCCTGTATGACAGAGTACAACTGCCTCATAGGGTTCTCTAGACTGTGATCTTTACAGCAGAAATCACCAGGTGTTTCTCCCCTGGAGCTGCTGGGTGGAAGCCTTCAGGTTGGAGCTTCTGGGTGAGTTCAAACTGCCAACCTTTCAATCAGCAGCCAAGCACTTAACCGTTTCATCACCAGGCTTCCTTGAAAGTGTTATAGATTGCTTTGAAACAACAGCAGTTCTATTACTTTCAAATACTGTATCTATAGTGACAAGAACTGACTTCTAACAAAGGGCAGCCAAGTGGAGGTCCAGCCAGAACCCTTAGTAAAAGGATCAAGTCAGCCTGTTTCTTTCAGGCTCAGGGCTCTACATATTTGAAAGGGGGTGCAAGATGGGAGATTTTGAGGGTTAGCATTGTGCAAAGAGGACCTACAGAGGCCAGGGGCTGAGACTGGCTGATGGTAGTGTAGGATGCATACCTTTCAATTAGTGCATTTGAAGGGGCAAAAAGGTGAGGGAGATAATTGTGTATATGCAGTGCTGACCTGCATATAAAAATTTTGAGACTAGGGCAGTGGTGGTTGTGCATGAACAACAACAGCAAAAAAACTCAAAACTACTGCCATGGAGTCGATTCCAACTCAAAGCGACCTCCTTTGTGTTTCCGAGGGAGTAAATCTGTAAGGAAATAAATTGCCCAGTCTCCCTTCTGTGGAGTGGCTGGTGGGTTTGAACCACCAACCTTCTGGTAGCGGTCAAATCCTTTAGGCACTATGCCACCAGAGCAGTGTTTATTATTAACTTTGTCCTAGAAAATGGACCCTCGCAAAGAGTCAGCAGTGGGATCCAGGTAAGGGGAGGGAACCCAGGCCACGCCACACAAGCAGCAAGGTGGGAAAGTGGGGGAAAGGAGAGGAAAAAGGCCGGGGGGGCAGGACAGAGTGGGGAGGCAGCAGCAGGGATCCAGGTGAGGGGAGGTTGGAGAGGTTTCCAACAGCTAAGGGAGACAAACTTGTCTGTCAGTTTGTCCTATTGTGGTGACGTGTTGCTGTGAGTCTTGAGGCGGTGCCCCAAATGTTTCAAACCCAGCAGGGTGCACATGGTGCACAGGTTTCAGCACGGCTTGGACACTGAGACAGACTAGGAAGAAGGAAAAGACCATCCATTTCTCAAAGAATTGGCCAAGGAAAACCTTATGAATAGGAGAGAAACACCATCTGATACATTACTGCACAAATTTATGAATAGTCCAGAAACATTGTCCAATATAGGGGAAGAGGATGAGTCACTTAGGTTAGAAGTCTCTCAAAATACGACTGGGAAAGAGCTGTATCATCAGAGTAAAACCAGCCTTACTGATATGGATAATGTAAAGGTTTCGAGACCTCCATTTGCTGATGTGGGATGACTCAAATTGAGGAGAAACAGCTGCAAACATCCATTAATAATCAGAACATGGAACATACAAAGTATGAATCTAGGAAAACTGGAAGTTAAAAAATGAAATGGGACACTTAAAGATTGCTATCCTAGGCATTAGTGAGCTGAAATCAACTGGTTTTGGCCATTTTGAATCAGACAACCGTATGATCTACTATGCCAGGAATAACAATTTGGAGAGAAATAACATGGCATTCATAGCACAAAGGATGTTTCAAGATCTGTCCTGAAGTACGATGCTGTCAATGATAGGATAATATTCATACGCCTACAAGGAAGACCAGTTAATACAACTGAATAATAGATTATTTAAATTTATG
>NW_006921759.1:3097445-3109847 GCF_000298275.1 Orycteropus afer afer
CGGTTATGCCAAGAGATTTGGAAGACAGCTACCTGGCCAACTGACTGGAAGAGATCCATATTTGTACCCAGTCCAAAGAAAGGTGATCTCACAGAATGTGGAAATTGTCGAACAATATCATTAATATCACATGCAAGTAAGATCTTACTGAAAATAATTCAAAAATGGTTGCAGCATTATATTGACAGAGAACTTCCAGAGGTGCAGGCTGGATTCAGAAGAGGATATGGAACAAGGGATATAATAGCTGCTGTCAGATGGATCTTGGCTCAAAGCAAAGAATACCAGAAAGATGTTTACTTGTATTTTATTGACTATGCAGAGATTTGATTGTGTGGATCATAACAAATTGTGGATAACATTGAGAAGAATGGGAATTCCAGAACACTTGATTGTACTCATCAAGATCCTGTACATTGACCAGGAGGCTGTCTTTCGAACCAAACAAGGGGACACTGCATGGTTTAAACTCAAGAAGGGAGCGCATATCCTTTCCCCATATTTATTCAAAGGTTATATCCTTTCCCCATATTTATTCAATCTATATGCTGAGCAAATAATCCAAGAAGCTGAGCTATATGAAGAAAATTGTGGCATCAAGATTAGAGGAAGAATCATTAACAACCCGCGAATATGCTGACAACACAACTTTGTTTGATGAAAGTGAGGATGACTTGAGGCATTTACTACTGAAGATTGAAGAGTACAGTCTCTAGTATGGATTATATCTCAATATAAAGAAAACAAAAATCCTTACAACTGGACCTATAAGCAGCATCATGATAAATGGAAAAAAGATTGAGGTTGTCAAAGAATTCGCATTTCTTGAATCTACAATCGACGCCAATGGAAGCAGCAGTCAGGACATTTGACAATGTATAGCACTGGGCAAGTCGGCTGCAAAGGACCTCTTTCAATTGCTGAGAACCAAAGATGTCTCCTTGAGGATTAAGGTGCACCTGACACAAGCCATGATATTTTCAGTCACCTCATATACATGTGAGAGCTGGACAATGAATAAGGAAGACAAAGAAGAGTTGATGCTTTTGAGTTCTGGTGCTGCTGAAGAATACTGAAATTACCATGGACTGCTAAAAGAGCTAACAAATCTGTCCTGAAGGAAGTGCAGCCGAAATGCTCCTTGGAAGCAAGAATAGCCAGACTTCATCTCACCTACTTTGGTCATGTTGTCAGAAGGGACCATTCCCTGGAGAGGGGTGTCATGCTTGGTAAGGTGGAGGGTTGATGAAAGAGGGGAAGGCCTTCAGCAAGATGGATTGACATGGTGGGTACAACAATGGGCTCAAGTATAGTAGGGATCATGGAGTTTGTGTGGGATCAGGCGGTGTTTCGTTGTGCTGTGCATAGAGTCACTATGAGTTGGAAATGACTCAATGGCACCTAACAACAACAGAATATGGGCCCAGGTGAGTTTGGAATCCAGAGTGGATCACATCCTGGGCTGACCTGCCCTGTCCATTATTACCTTCTTCCACAGCCACCATGGTTCCAATGAAGGTGAAGACTGCCTTTAAAAGGAAAAGAGGAAGAAGAGATGTTGGATAAGGAAACAAATAGACTAGGGTTTGTGATGGGCAGACAAGAGAGGGCTTTGTCAGGCAGGAGGCAGGCTCAGCTTTTTGAGGTGGAAGGATGGGAGTGCTTTTGCAACTCAGTAGTAAGAATTAATTGGAAGGAGCCCTAGTGGCACAACAGTTAAGCACACAGCTTCTAACTGAATGGTTGGCAGTTCTAATCCACCCAGAGGCTCCAGAAGAAAGACCTGGAGATCTTGGCCTGTAAAGATCACAGCCTAGAAAACCCTATGGGTCAGTTCCACCCTGTCAAATGGGGCCACTGTGAGTCAAAAGCAACTCAAAGGCACCTAACAACAACAACAAGTATTAACTGTCTGCCATGTGTGTTAAGAACTGTAGTAAGATAACTGGGGCTACCAAGGTGAACACAGCAATAATTTACTCTGTATGTGTCTGAGGCTCATTCTCTTTTCAGCACTAATTGACTCATTCTACTTCAATCTTCAGTGCCCTGGGGCCTGCTACAGTCCCAATATGTGTTTGTCGGGGGTGGGGGGACAAGGGAGAAAGCAACTGGC
The DNA here is from genome assembly GCF_000298275.1 of Orycteropus afer afer. NCBI lineage: Eukaryota > Metazoa > Chordata > Mammalia > Tubulidentata > Orycteropodidae > Orycteropus > Orycteropus afer. The sequence goes on from NW_006921759.1 coordinate 3,099,562, forward strand.
ACAAAAACTATAAATTACCGTAATCTATTAGAGTCTCATGCCTTTCATATGTTTACTTCATTTTTTGTTACAGTAGTTTATCTTTGCATATAAACTTTAAGGATCTAGAATCCATGCTTGTGTTAGCATTGTCTTAAATTCATTTTCAGTTAACAAATATTTTTTCATCATTTACTATACACAAAGCACTGTACATGTCTGTATTAGAACATTTGTCACATCACATTGAAATTACCTATTTATGGTGCGTCTCCCCCATGTTAAGGCAGTGCCTGTGTCTTATTCATAGGACATGTCTCTTCCAATACTAGGTTATACAAATAGCTTCCAAATTATCTTCTAATATGCTGATAATGATGATGATAATATCCAGTCTTGGCCTATAGAAAGACTGATATTCTTAAACATGGCTTGCAGAGGTGCAAATTGTTAGGTAAAATATCTGGATAGATCTATGAAAACTAAAAAAATATACCTTTCAAATCAGTAATATCACATTTGGGAATTTCTTTCAGCAATAAAAGCTCAAGTACCTAAGTATATATGTCCAAGACATTGTAAATAATGACAAAAAAAAGTGGGGGAAACAACCTAAATGTTTATCAATAGGGCGATGATTAAATAAATTATGACATATTCAAATTATGGAATATTATAAAGCTGTTTTAAAAAATGATTTAGTTCAACTCATTTTATGAGGCCAGTATTACCTTGATACCAAAATCAGACAAAGATATCACAAGCTATGAGAATTACAGGTCCTGTCTCTTTTTTGTTTGTTTGTTTTAATTGTATGTTGGGTACAAATTTACAGAGCAGAATTTGTTTTACAACAGGCCACTATCTCTTATGAACACAGATACAAAACTCCTTAACAGCATACTAACAACCCAAATCCAGGAACGTATTAAAAGGATTATGCACCACGGCCAAGTGGGATTTATCCCAGGAATGCAGGTTGGTTTAACATCTGAAAAATCAATCCAGGCAATACATCACATTAATAGAACAAATGATAAAAATGATATGATCACCTCAATAGACACAAAAGAAAGATTTGACAAAATTCTGTGTCCTTTCATGATAAAAAGACTCAACAAACTAAGAATAGAAGGGAATTTCTTCAACTTGATAAAAGCTGTCTATGAAAAACCCAAAGCTAAAATCATACCCAATGGTGAGTTACTAAATGCTTCCCACTTAAGAGCAGGAGCTAAATAAGGACTCTGCTCCTGTCACTTCTATTCAACATTGTATTGGAATTTCTAGCAAGAGCAATTAGGCAAAAACAAATAAAGGTATCTAGATTGGAAAGGAAGATATAAAACAATTTTTATTCACAGATGATATGACTTTGTATATAGAAAATCTTAAGAAATCCATTAAAACAAAACCCAAAAAAAGTTATAACAAATCAATTCAACAATGTGGTAGGGTACAAGAACAATATACAAAAAGTAATTGTGTTTTTATACACTAAAAATGAAAAATCTGAATATAAATTAAGAAAATATTATTTACAATAGTATGAAAAAGAGCAAAACACTAAAAGGATACATTTAACAAAGAAATGCAAAACTCACACTCTGAAACAATAAAACATTGTTGAAAGGGCTGAAAGAGGACCTAGGGTCTCTGTCTCCAGGAATTGATGGGATACCCATTGAGATATTTCAACAAACTAATGCAGTGCTGGAGGAGCTCACTCCTTTATGCCAAGAAATTTGGAAGACAGCTACCTGGTCAACTGACTGGAAGTGATTGATATTTGTGCCTATTCCAAAGAAAGGTGATTCAACAGAATATGGAAATTATCAAACAACATCATTAATATCACAAGCAAATAAAATTTTGCTAAAATAATTTAAAAATATTAGCATGATGACATTGTAGAAAGGAAGAACATACACTGAAATGTGCATATAAGATATAGACAACAGAGGCAAATACTAGTATCTGCACAATACTGCATTACCACTAACACCAAATACTAGGCTAAATGCATAGACAGGTGAGAAGATCAGGTGGGGTTAAGCAAACAGGAATATACCCTAGACCAAGGATAGATTATATGTAGATTATATATATAGTTATATATAGACTTTATATATATATATATACACAATATTATATATAGATTATATGTATTGTTGTTGTTGTTGTTATGTGCCCTCGAGTCAGACCCGACTCGTAGCGACCCCTCCTTGGGTTTCTGAGGCAGTAGCACTATGGAAGTAGATTGCCCCATCTTCCTTCCAAGGAGTGGCTGGTGGTATAGTATAGATTACAGATTACATATATATAGTGGCATAGTGCCTAAGGCATATGACTGCTAACCAGAAGGCTGACAGTTCAAACCCACCAGCCACTCCTTGGAGGGAAGATTGGGCAATCTACTTCCATAGAGATACCACCTCGGAAACCCAAGGAGGGGTCGCTATGAATTAGACCCAACTCAATGGCAGTGAGTTATTGAGTTAAGGATAGATTTGGCTGAAGATAATCCTACATACGCACTTGTGCTACAAAATTAGCCGCATACATTACATAACCAACAGAAGATAGAGTTGGTGTAATTTCCCAGAAACAAATACCTTGAGAGAGAATATCACTGGGCCTGTGGACTTGGAACTGTAAGCTCAGGGGACATCGTGCTCATTTGGCACAACATAGTACATAAAAATTTTGTTCTACAATCTACTTTGGTAAGTAGCAACTGGGGTCTTAAAAGCTTTTGAGCAGCCATCTAAGGTGCAGCTATTGGTCTCTCATCTGAAGCAAAGAAGAGTGAAGAAAATTAAAGGCATCTAGAAACAATTAGTCTTAAGAATAAGATGGATCCCAAGGACCTTGGCCTCATGACCCCAAGACCAGAAGAAATAGATGGTGCCCAGCTACCAATGCCTACCACTTGGAAAGGGATCAAAACTGAAGATCCTGGATAGAGTGGGGGGAAAAATGTGGAACAAAATTCAAAAACATAAAAATATGCAGAATTACTGGTCAGATAGAGACTGGTAGAACCTCTGAGACTATGGCCCTGGGTTACACTTCGGCCCTAGAAATGGACTCACTTCCATGGATTGGCTCCCAGCCCAACAATAGAAAGACCTACATGCAGAACACCTACCGCAGGGCGATGTGCCCACCTACTCTAGGGAGAGGTACCCCTCAGCTCAGTCAGCTATGAGACACCAGAGGGGCAGCATGCACATAGAGGGAAAGCTGGACAGACAGGAATGCATTGATAAGAAGGGCACTGGGAGGGGGTAGTCACAGGGAGGGGTGGGGAGGAGAGTTTTTTATGGTTGGGGATGGTAATCAGGGCGTGAAATCAAACGTGCATGAATTGATGAATCTAAAACAATTTTGCTTTGTAAATTTGCACCCAAAACACAATTTAGAAAAAGGAGGGAGGGTGCCTACAGCCTTGCTTACAGCTTAATTTTGGTCTTTTGGTCTCCAGAACTATGAGAATACATTACTATTGTTTTAAGCCATCCAGTTTGTGGTAATTTGTTACAGAACCCTAGGAACAACAATTTACTTTTCCACTAAGTGTTTATGAGAATGCCAATTTGAACCCAGCCTCATCACCAATGAATATTATTTACATAATTGCCAGTATAATACATAATAGAGCATCTTACTTGTTTTTAGTTATCTAGTGCTGCTATAACAGGAATACCACTAGTAGATGGTTTTAACAAATAGAAATTTATTTATTTATTACAATTTAGGAAGCAAATAGTATGGCTCTGTTGTTGTTATGTGCTGTCGAGTAGGACCCTACTCATAGCGACCTCTCCTTGGGTTTCTGAGGCAGTATCACTACGGAAGTAGATTGCCCCATCTTCCTTCCAAGGAGTGGCTGGTGGGTTTGAACTGCCAGCCTTCTGGTTAGCAGTCAAGTGCCTTAGGCACTATGCTACCAGAGCTCCCAGTATGGCTCTAGGGAAAGGCTTTCTTTCTCTGTTGGCTCTGGAAGAAGGTGCTTGTCTTTTTGCTTCTGTTCCTGGGCAGTCTTCATGAGGCTTGGCATCTTTCTTCCCCAATCTCTGCTTCTCTCACTTGTTTAATCTCTTTTGTATCTCCAAAGAGATTGACTCAAAATAACCCTACACTAATCCTGCCTCGTTAACAAAAAAAAATAGTAACTCAAAAATGGTTGCAGCAGTATATTGACAGGTAACTGCCAGAAATTCAAGCTAGATTCTGAAGAGGACAAGGAATGACAGATATCATTGCTGATGTCAGGTGCATCTTCGCTGAAAACAAAGAACACCAGAAAGATGTTTACCTGTGTTTTATTGAGTGTGTAAAGGCATTACCTGTGTTTTATTGAGTATGACTGTGTGGATCATAACTAATTATGGATAATATTGAGAAGAATGAGAATTCCAGAGCATTTTAATTGTGCTCATTAGGAACCTATATGTAGACCAAGAAGTAGTCATTTGAATAGAGCAAGAAGATACTTTGTGGTTTAAAATCAGGAAAGTTATGTGTCAGGGTTGTATCTTTTCACCATAGTTATCCAATCTGTATGCTGAGCAAATAATCTGAGAAGTTGGACTATATGAAGAACGTGGCATCAGGATTGGAGGAAGAAAAATTAATAACCTGCAATGTACAGACGACACAACTTTGCTTGCTGAAAGTGCAGATGACTTGAAGCACTTACTGATGAAGATCAAATATTATAGCCTTCAGTATGGATCACACCTCAACATAAAGTAAACAAAAGTCATTACCACTGAAAAAATAAACAACATCATGATGATATATTGAGAAAACATTGAAGTTTTCAGGAATGTCTTTTTCCTTTGATCCATGATCAACGTCCATGGAAGTGATAGTCAAGAAATCAGACGTACTGCAACTGGGTAAATCTGCTGCAACAGACCTCTTTAAAGTGTTAAGGAGCAAAGAGGTTATTATGTGTACCTAACCCAAGCCATGCTATTTTTAATTGCCTCATATGCATGTGAAAGCCAGGGCAATGAATAAGGAAGACAGAAGAAAAGTTGATGTCTTTGAATTGTGGTGTTGGGAAAGAATACTGAAAATACCATGGACTGCCAGAACAAACAAATCTATTTTGGAAGAAATACATCTGGAATGCTCCTTAGAAGTGAGAATGGCCAGACTCCATCTCACCTATTTGGTCATGTTGTCAGAAAGGACCAGTCTCTGGAGAAGGATATAATGGTTGGTAAAGTAGACAGTTATAGAAAAAGGGGAAGACCCTTAATGAAATGGATTGACACAGTGGCTGCAACGATGGGCTCAAGCATGGCAAATATTGTGAGGATGACACAGGTTTCATTCTGTTGCACATAGGGTTGCTATGAGTTGGAGCTGACTTGATGGCACCTAACAACAACATCTCTGGGTGGCACTAACATTAAGTGCTTAACTACTAGCCAAAAGTTGGTGGTTTGAACCCATCCAGAGGCACTTTGGAAGACAGGCCTGACAATTTGCTCCTGAAAGGTAACAACCTTGAAAACTCTGAGAAGTTTTACTCTGCACAAATAGTGTCAACCTGAATCAGAACTGACTTGACATTGACTAACAACAAAAACAAATTCCTCAAAAACAGTCATTTGTAACAAAAGTATATCATAATATAAATAACTAATCTTTAGCTCTCTGATTTAGAAGGCATTTTTAATTCAAATAGATAAATAATGGATTCTGTCCATAAACTTAATGCATGTTGGCAAAAAGTCCAAAGAGAAATTGATTGATAAAAATTGTTCTCATTCTTTTGGCTTTTCTCTTGCAGCAACCAACCATCTCTTTGTCCAAAGGGGAAAAATAGGGTTACACAGAATTTCAGAACATAAAACCTGGTTTTGATTTAAAGTACTCCCTCTAAACACCAGTCACAGAGCTCTTTGCAACTCTGCTTTTCCACTGGAGAAGAGTACAAGTAGAGTGATAATACCTGGTGCCCAAGAGAATACATGAAAATGCTTGGGGATTCCCAGATCACAAAGGCCAAATGTATGAATATGGAAACCATCACCAAAGTAATCATATCAACCTCAGACACATGTCAGCCCCCAAAGGCAGACACCACTGTATTTGTCAGTACTGCGCTTTGGAAATATTTCTCTTTTATCACATGAAACCACTGTAGTATTCTAACACCAGATATGCTAGTCTAAGGGATGCTTGCCCACTGTAAGAGCCTGAAATATCAGTCCTTGATCTATGGCATGCTGTATGTGGCTGTAGCTTTTTCAAAACAGAATTTTCTAACTGAAAGAAACCTTGCTGCTGTTAGATGCCTTCAAGTCAGTTCTGACTCATAACCATCCTATGTACAATGGAATGAAACACTGCCTGGACCTGAGTCATCCTCAAAATCATTGTCTTGTTTGCACCCATTGTTGCATCCACTGTGTCAATCCAGCTCATTGAGGGTCTTCCTCTTTTTCACTAACCCTCTACTTTATCAAGCATGATGCTCTTCTCTAGGAATTGGTCCCTCCTAATAATTTGTCCAAAGTATACGAGATAAAGTCTTGCCATCCTCACTTCTAAGGAGCATTCTGGCTCCTTCCAAGACAGATTTGTTGGTTATTCTGGCAGTCTGTGGTATGTGTATTCAATATTCTTCATCAGTACCGCAGTTCAAAGGCATCACTTCTTCTTTAGTCTTCCTTATTCATCGTTCAGCTTTCACATGCATAAGAGGAAATTGAAAATTCCATGGCTTGGGTCAGGCCACCTTAGTCTTCAAAGTGAAATCTTTGCTTTTTAACACTTTAAAGAAATCTTTTGCAGTGGGTATGACCAAGGTAATGCATTATTGCTGCTTCCATGAGCATTGATTGTGGATCCAAGTAAAATGACATCTGTGACAACTTCAATCTTTTCCCCATTTATCATGGTGTTGTTTATTGGTCCAGTTGTGAAGATTTTTGTTTCTTTATATTGAGGTGTCATCTATTGAAGACTGTAGTCTTTGATGTTCATCAGTAAGTGCCTCAAGTCCTCTTTGTTTTCAGCAAGCAAGGTTGTGACATCGGCATATTGCAGGTTGTTAATGAGTCTTCCTCCAATTCTAATGCTGTATTCTTTAGGTAGTCCAGCTTCTTGGATTATTTGCTCAGCATACAGATTGAATGTTGTTGTTGTTACGTGCCATCGAGTTGGCCCCTGATACCACCTCAGAAACCCGAGGAGGGGTCGCTATGAGTCGGGGCCGACTCAACGGCACGTAACAACAACAACAACATCATTGTGGAAGTAGATTGCCCAACCTCCCTTCCAAGGAGTACCTGGTGGGTTTGAACCACCAGCCTTCTGGTTAGCAGTCAAGTGCCTTAGGCACTACACTACCAGAGCTCCTACAGATTGAATAAGTATGGTGGAAAGAAATAACCATAATGCACACCTTTCCTGATTTTCAACCACAAAGTAACCTCTTGCTCTGTTCAAACAACTGCCTCTTGGTCTATGTTCCACATAAACACAATTAAGTGTGCTAGAATTACTAGTCTTCCAATGTTATCCATAATTTATTATGACCAACACAATCACATGTTTTTGCATAATCAATAAAACACAGATAAACATCATTCTGGTATTCTCTGCTTTCAGCCAGGGTCCATCTGACATCAGCAACGATATCCACATCATATTATGAATCTGGCTTAAACTTCTGTCAATTCCCTGATGATAAAGTTCAGCAAAATCTTACTTGCATGTGATATTAATGATACTGTTTGATAATTTCCACATTCTGTTGGATCACCTTTCTTCAGAATGGGTACAAATATGGATCTCTTTATGTCAGTTGGCCAGGTAGCTGTCCTCCAAATTTCTTGGCAAAAATGAGTAAGTGCCTCCAGTGTGGCATCTATTTGCTGATATATCTCAATGGATATTCCTTCCATTCCTGGAGCCTTGTTTTTCACCAATTCCTTCAGTGCAGCTTGGACTTCTTCCTTCAATACCATTGGTTCTTAATTATATGCTACCATCTGAAATAGATGAACTCGACCAATTCTTTTTGGTACAGTGACTCTGTGTATTCCTTCCATCTTCTTTTGATGCTTCCTATGTTGTTCAATATTTTGCTATAGAATGCTTCAATATTGCAACTTGCGGCTTTTAGGTTGAGAAATGCCAAGGACTTCTTCCCTTTTGGTTTTCTAACTCTAGGTCTTTGCACATTTTCTGTTAATATTTACTTTGTCTTCTCAAGACACCCTTTGAAATCTTCTGTTCAGGTCTTTTACTTCATCATTTCTTTTGTTCTCTTTAGCTACCGTATGTTCAACAGCCAGTTTCAGCATCTCTTCTGACATTCGTTTTGGTTTTTTCTTTTTCTCTTATCTTTTTAAAGAACTTTTGCATTCTTCATGTATGATGTCCTTGATGTTATCCCACAACTTTTCTGGTCTTCAGTCATTAGTGTTCAGTGTGTCAAATCTATTCTTGAGATGGTCTCTAAATTCAGGTGAGATATACTCAAGGTCATATTTTGGCTTTCATGTTTGTTTGTTTTTAAATTTTTCTTCAACTTCAACTTGAACTTGCACACAAACAATTAAAGGTTCTATAGTTGGCACCTGGCCTTGTTCTGACTGATGATATTGAGCTTCTCCATTGTCACTTTCCACAGATGTAGTCAATATGATTCCTGTGTATTTCATCTGGTGAGGTCTATGTGTATAGTCACCATTTATGTTATTGAAAACATATTTCCAATGAATAGGTTGTTGACCTTGCAACTCTATCATGAGATCTCTGGAGGCATTTCTATTACCAAGGCCATATTTCCAACTACTGATCCTTCTTCATTGTCTCCAATTTTCCCATTCCAGTCTTCAGGAATCATCAATGAATCTCGATTGCATATTTGATCAATCTCAGGTTCTAGATATTGGTAAAAATCTTTAATTTCGTCATCTTTGGCATTAGTGCTGGTTACATAAATTTAAATAATATTTGTATTAATTGGTCTTCCTTGCAGGCATGTGGATATTATCCTATCACTGACAGCATTGTGCTTGAGGATGTTGTTGTTGTTGTTTGCTGTCGAGTCAGCCCCGACTCATAGAGACCCCTCCTTGGGTTTCTGAGGCAGTATCACTACGAAAGTAGGATTGCCCAACCTTCCTTTCAAGGAATGGCTGGTGGGTTTGAACCACCAGCCTTCTGGTTAGCAGTCAAGTGCTTTAGCCACTATGCTACCAGAGCTCCTTAAGGATAGATCTTGAAATTTTCTTTTTGAAAATGAATTCAACACCATTCCTCTTCAATTTGTCATTCCTAGCATAGTAGACCATATGATTGTTCAATTAAAAATGGCCAATACCAGTCCATTCCAGCTTCCTAATGCCTAGAATATCGACTACCGAGGTTCAACTACCAAGTAGTTGAACCTGCGGGCTTGGTATCATAGTTGCAGGGGACATCAAGCTCAATTGGCATAACATATTATACAAAACATTGTTCCACCTCCTACTTTGGCGAGTAGCGAGTGGGATCTTAAAAGCTAGCAAGCTGCCATCTAAGCCATCAATTTCCAATTTTCCTAGATTTTTACTCTGTACATTCCACATTCTGATTGTTAAGGAATGTTTACAGTTATTTCTTCTCATTTTGAGTGGTGCCACATCAGCAAATGCAGGTCCCAAAAGCTTTACTCGATTCACATTATTAAAGTATCCTCTCCTTTGATGAGGCAGCTCTTCCCCAGTCATATTTTGAGTGCTTTCCAATTTGAGGAATTCATCTTCTGACACTATATCAGACAATGCTCTGCAGGTATTCAGAAGGTTTTCAATGACCAACATTTTTAGAAATAGATTGCCAGATCCTCCTTCCTACCCTGCCTTAATCTGGAAGCTCTGTTGAAACCTATCCCATGTGTGACCCTGCTGGTATTTGAAATACCAGTGGCATAGTTGCCAGCATCAGAGCAACATGCAAGCTACCACAGTACAACAAACAGACCATTTGTGGAACACAAACCTTAGTGATCATTTAATTGCAGCACTTTGGAGATGAAGAGGTATCCCTGGATGGTGTAAACAGTTAAGCACTTGACTACTAGCTTAAAGGCTAGCAGTTTGATCCTACCTAGAGGTGCTTTGAAAACAGGCCTGGTAATTTGCTTCCAAAAAGTCACAGTTTTTGGCAAGGTTGTGGAGAGATTGCGACTCTCATACACTGCTGGTGGGGCTGTAAAATGGTACAACCATTGTGGAAAGCAGTATGGCGATTCCTTCAAAAGTTGGAATTAGAAATACCATTTGACC
>NW_006921759.1:3111747-3115292 GCF_000298275.1 Orycteropus afer afer
CTTCTGTGATTGACTTATTTCACTCAGCATAATGTCCTCCAGGTTCATCCATGTTATGTGGTGTTTTGCAGATTCTACGTTATTCCTTAGTGTTGCATCATATTGTTGATTTCTAATTTTATGGCATTATGATCTGAGAAGATGCTTTGCAGTATTTCGATGTTTTTAAATTTATTGAGGCTTGTTTTGTGGCCTAACACATGGTCTATTCTGGAGAATGTTCCATGAGCCCTGGAAAAGAATGTCTATTGTGCTGTTGTTGGGTGAAGTGCTCTGTAGATGTCTATATGGTCAAGTTGGTATATTGCATTGTTTAGTTCTTCTGCGCCTTTGTTGAGTTTCTTTCCCGTTACATCTGTGATTGAAAGTGGTGTATTAAGCTCTCCTACTATGACTGTGAAGTCATCTATTTGTCTTTTCAGTTCTATTCAAGTCTGGTTTATGTATTTTGAGGCTCTTTCATTGGGTGCATAGATATTTACTGTTGTTATGTCTTCTTGTTCAATCAATCCTTTAATCATTATATAAAGCCCTTCTTTGTCTTTTATGGTGGTTTCTGTCTTAAATTCAAATTTATCAGAAATTCATATTGCCACTCCTGCTTTTTTTTTGGTTGCCATTTGCTTGATACATCTTTTTCTAACCTTTGATTTTTAGTCTATTTTTGTCTTTATCTGTAAGGTGTGTCTCTTGTAGACAGCATATTGATGGGTTGTTTTCTATCCAGTCTGCAATTCTCCATCTCTTGAATGGTGCATTTAATCCATTGACATTCATTGTAATTATTGACAAGTATGAATTCGTTGCTGTCATTTTGTTATGTGGTTTTCCGTGGTGTTGCTGATTTCTTTGTTCCATATAATTTTCTGTGCTGAGCTTTTGTTTATGAATTGTGGTATCACCTCCTTTGTTGCTATTGTTTTAGTATTTGCTAAATATTTGTGCTGGACCTCTTTTTTATTTTGATGTGAAGGTTTATCATTTTTCTTTGATTTATAATTTTCTTCCCAAGTTTATAACAGTCTGTTCTTTCTTGCAGATGTCTTGACTTCTCTACCATTTAGAAGTTTTATACCTATACAATTTTTTCCCTCTTTTTAGTTTGTAGTTGTCATTTGTGAATTGATGTCTCTGGTTCCTTGTTTATAATCTTGTCGCTTATTTACTTTGGATACCTCCATAACTGGGTTTGTTTCTGGGTTATGTCATCATGTGTGTTAATGGTCAGTTGTTGTTTGCTGTTGTTGGTTCTCTGTCCAAAGGACTCCCTTTAGCATCTCTTCTAATGTTGGTCTGGTTTTAAGAAATTCCCTTAATTTCTGCTTATCTGGAAATGTCCTAATTTCACCATCATATCTGAGGGACAATTTTGTGGGTACATAATTCTTGGTTGGATATTTTTTTCTTTCAGAGTTTTATATATACCATCCCATTGTCTTCTTGCCAACATGGTTTCTGCCAAGAAATCCGAGCTTAGTCTTATTGATTGCCCCTTGTAGGTAACTTTTCATTTTTCCTGTGTTGGTTTCAGGATTCTTTCTTTGTCTTTGGTTTTGGTGAGTTTGATGATGATGTGTCTTGGTGATTTTCTTTTGGTGTCTATCCTGTTTGGGGTTTGTTGGACTTCTTAAATGGATATATTCTCATGTTTCATCATAGCAGGGACATTCTTTCCCAACAAATCTTCAACAATTTTCTCTGTGGTTTTGTTTGTCTCTTCTTGTTCTGGAATTCCAGTTACTCGTAGGTCATTCCTTCTGATGGTATCCCACATGAACCTTAGACTTTCCTCATTTTGTTTTGATCTTTTTCTAACTTGCCCCTTTCCAAAGAAGTATTGAGGTATTCATCTTCAATCTCACTAATTCTGTCTTTCATTGATTTAATTCTACCTCTTTGTCCATTCAGTGTGTTATCTATTTCTGAAATTTAGTATTTATCTCCTGGCTTTCTATCTACATATTGTGTATCATGTCTAATTTTTCATTTATTTTGTCATTTTTTTCTTGTATTGTCTTTTGAAATTGTTGTAGGATTTTCTCTGTGTTTCCTTAATTTTGTCAGTGTTTTCCTTAATCTGTCTCTCAATCTGTTAAAGGTATCTAAATAAAATCCTTTTGAATTCCTCATCAGGGAGTTCCAGTACTGCTTCTTCCTCATGGATGTGTTCTGGGTCTGTATCTTGGTCTCTTGTTTCCACTGCTTTATCTTGTTTCTTTGTGTGGACTGTGATGCTCTGTTGTCTCTGATACATTGTGACATCTTTGTGTTTGATGACTGTATGTTGGAGTGCTTTGTCCAAGATTTTCATTTTCTTTGTTTTGTTTGGATGTTATCTTAGTAAGCAAGGTACTATGCTCTTCTATTCACTAATTGACAGCACTTATACACTCACCACCTGTCTCCTTTCCCTTTGTCACCCTCCCATAGGTCCCTGCTGTCCTTGGCAAGTGGGCCCTATTCTTAGGTCCCTGGAATCCAAATGACAATGTTATCACTTTAAATATCCAAAATGGCCACCATTTGTAAACATTCAGAATGGCTGCACCCTTGGTCACTTTAAATATCCAAAATGATCACCACTTGTAAACAATCAAAATGGCTACACCCTCCGGACAGCCAAAAGTCCACAGCTCAGGTTGTCTCCTTCCCTGCTGTTTCTCTTCCTAGTCATCATCCACCAGCACAGTCGTCCCTGCAGCCTTGGTGACCAGGGTTGATCTTTAGGTCAATTTTCAGGTCCCAACACCACTTGAAATATTCAGGCTGTTGGTGCCATCAGAGTGGCTAAAAGTCCACAGCTCTGTCCTCTCCATACTCACTGTTTTCATTCAGATTTTTCCACTAGTTGGTACCTAATCCATTTCTGTATACTTCCTTTCAAAGTTCAGGGCTCTAGGATTATCTTCTGTCAATTGGTTTCTCTTTGCTTTGTTGAAAAGTGTCTGTGTACCTTGTCTGCCTATTCCACCATCTTATCAGAAGCCCTCTAGATTCCTTTTTCTTTTAATCCAGTATTGTTGGAAAGTTTAAATCATAATTTATATACATAAGCAGGGAATTTATTAACACATGTCACTTAAGTATAATTTAGGTAAGACATTAAAGTGAGATAGCCTCAGATGTTTTATGGTATGATATGGAATGTATTATATTTGAATGTATAGTTGATATGATGACCCAGTGAGACTCATAGATGTAATGAGAAAACAGGTTTATTCTCTTGCATCATTGCCTATTCAAATCTGCTCTGTAGAGTTGGTTGTTTCCCTGCCCCTTGGATGGATTTACATGTAACCCTTAAGACTTTATTTTTATTGTGGTGAAAATATACACAAGACATTCACCAACATAACAACTTCCACATTTACAGCTCAGAGACATTGATGGCATTTTTCAAGTTGTGTTACCATTACTGCTATCCTTTTCCAAAATATTCCACCACGGTTAGCATAAACTCAACGCCCCGTAAACAAAAGCTTCCCCTTTTGTCCTCCCTCCTATGCCTGGTAACCCTAATTATATATATATTTCAACCTATCTAG
>NW_006921759.1:3118639-3120267 GCF_000298275.1 Orycteropus afer afer
CCACCAGCCACTCCTCGGAAGGAAGATGGGGCAATCTACTTCCGTAGTGATACTGCCTCGGAAACCCAAGGAGGGGTCGCTATGAGCCGGGTACAACTCGATGGCACATAACAACAACAACAACAACTGTGTTAGTTCAGGTAAGTAGTGTGTTTCTAGAAATCTGTCCATTTCTTCTGGGTTTTCAAATTTGTTGGAGTACAGTTCTTCATCATATCCTATATTAGTCTTTTCATTTCTGTTGGTTCTGTTGTGACGTCACCCATTTCATTTCTTATTCATGCTATTTGCATTTTCTCATTCTTTTCCTGTGTTAAGTTTGCCAGTGGTTTCTCAATTTTATTAATCTTTTCAAAGAACTTCTAGTCTTGTTGATTTTTTCTATTGTCTATTTTCTGTTTCATTTATTTCTGCTTGAATCTTTATTATTTCTTTTCTGGTGACTAGAATTTTTGCTGCTCTTTTTCTAATTGTTGGAGATGTTGGGTTAAAGTGTTGATTTTTGCCTTTTCTTCTCCTCCTCCCCCACTCCTTCTCTTCCTTCTCCTTCTCCCCTCCTCCTTCCCTCCTCCTCCTCCTCTTTCTCCTTTTCTTCTTTTTTTTTTTCTTCAACAGTTCATGTACATTTGGTTTCATGACCCCAAGTACAATCCCCAACCATAAAAAACACTCTTCTCTCATCTCCTCCCTGTGACTGCTCCCTCTTACCCTTCTTATCCATGCATTCCTATCTGTCCCTCTATGTCAATTCTACCCTTCTAATGTCCTGTGGTTGATTGATCTATGGGGTGCGTCTCCCTAGGGTAGGTGGGTGCATCTCCCTGGGGTAGGTGTTCTGCTTATAGGCCTTTCTATTGTTGGGCTGAGAGTTAATCTGCAGAGGTAAATCCATTTCTAGACCTGAAGGATAACCTGGGGCCATAGTCTTGGGGGTTCCACCAGTGTCTGTTAGATCAGTACTTCTGCTCATTTTTGTGTTTTTGAATTTTGTTCCACATTTATCTTACCACTTTATCCAGGATCTCCAATTTTGATCCTTTTCTGAGTGGCTGGCATTAGTAACTTGACACCATCTATTTCTTCTGGTCTTGGGGTTGTGAAGGCTGACATCCTTGTTGTCCATCATATCTCTGGACTAATTGTTTACAAATCACTTTGATTTCTGTTGTATTTATGTTTAATTTGTGGATGTATGTTTTCTTTCTTCTTTTTTGATGTGTGCATCTATTGCTGTAATTTGCCCTATGATCACTGCTTTTGCTGTGTCCCAAAGATTTTGATATGTTGTGTTTTCATTTTCGTTTGATTCAAGGAAATTTTTTATTTTATTTTTCATTTCCTCCATTACCTAGTCATTTTTGAGCAGAGTGTTATTCAATTTCCATGCATTTGCTCTTTTTCTGTTGGTCTTCCTAGTGTTGATATCTAATTTTATTGCATTGTGATCCAAGATGTTTTACAGTATTTTAATGCTCTTAAATGTATTGAGGCTTGCTTTGTGGCCTAACATATCATCTATCCTGGAGAAAGTTCCATGTGTGCTGGAAAAGAATGTATATTTTGCTGATGTTGGGTGAAGTGCTCTGTTGTTGTTGTTATGTGCCATCAAGTCAGACCCAACTCATAGC
>NW_006921759.1:3120412-3122063 GCF_000298275.1 Orycteropus afer afer
AAGTGCTCTGTAGATGTCTATAAGGTCAAGTTGGTTAATCGTATTGTTTACTTCTGCATCTTTGTTGAGTTTCTTTCCAGTTCTATCTTTTATTGAAAGTGGTGTATTAAAGTCTCCTACTATTACTGTGGAGTCATCTATTTGTCTTTTCAAGTCTATTAAAATCTTATTTATGTATTTTAGGGCTCTTTCATTGGGTGTGTAGATATTTATTATGGTTATAGCCTCTTGTTCAATGATCCTTTAATAATTATATAATGTCCTTCCTTGTCTCTTACAGTGGTTTTTGTCTTAAAGTCTATTCTATCAGAAATTAATAATTTTACTCCTGCCCTTTTTTTGGTTGCCATTTGCTTGATATATCTTTTTCTAACCTTTGATTATTAATCTATTTTTGATTTTGTTTCTAAGGGGTGTCTTTATAGACAGCATATGGATAGGTCATGTTTTCTTATCCAGTCTGCCATGCTCTGTTTTTGGAGTGATGTATTTAATCAATTTACATTCACTGTGATTATTGACAAATATGAATTTATTAATGTCATTTTGTTATGTGTTTTTTCATGGTGTTGCTGATTTCTTTGTTCTATACAATTTTCTGTGCTGAGCTCATTTTGTTTATGAACCATGTTATCATCTCCTTCATTACTATTGTTTTAGTATTTGCTAAATATTTGGGCTTGTCCTCTTTTTTATTTTGATGCAAAGGTTCATTATTTTTCTTTCAGATTACTCTGTGATTTGTAATTTTCTTCCTAAGTTTAAAACATTCTGTCCTACCTCATAATTGTATTGACTTCTTCACCATTTAGAAGTTCTGTAACTATGCTATTTATTCCCTCTTTTGGGTTTGTAGTTGTTCTCATTTACCAATGGATGTCTCTGTTTCCCTGTTTACAATCTGGTAAGCTTATTTTACTTTGGATACTTCTATAACTATGTTGGTTTCTGGGTTATGTCCTCATGTGTGTTAACCATTGGTTGTTGTTTGCTGTTTTTGGTTCTCTGTTCAAAGGACTCCCTTTAGCATGTCTAGTAAGGTTGGTCTGGTTTTAACAAATTCCCTTACTTTCCGCTTATCTGGAAATGTCTTAATTTCACCCTCGCTTTTGAGGGACAATTTTGCTGGGTGTATAATTCTTGGTTGGAAATTTTTTTCTCTCAGGGTTTTATAAATATCATGCCATTGCCTTCGTGTCTTCCTGGTTTCTGGCAAGAAATTGGAGCTTAGCCTTATTGTTTGCCCTTTGTAGATAACTTTTCTTTTTTCCTGGGGTGCTTTCAGGATTCTTTCTTTGTCTGATTTTGGTGAATTTGGTGGTGATATGTCATGGAGATTTTATTTTGGGATCTATCCTGTTTGAGTTTCTTTGAACTTCCTGAATGGATATAGTCTTGTCTTTCATCATATTAGGGAAATTCTCTTCTAACAAATCTTCAATAATTTTCTCTGTAGTTTTATTTGCCTCTTCCTGTTTTGGAATTCTGATTACACAGAGGTTACTCCTCTTGATGGTATCCCACATGAATCTGAGGCTTTCTTCATTTTGTTTTGATTATTCTTCTGATTGATCCCTTAACAAAGTTGTTGTTGTTGTTGTTGTTGTTAAGTGCCATCGAGTCGTTTCCGACTCATAGCAACCCCATGCAC
>NW_006921759.1:3128906-3130174 GCF_000298275.1 Orycteropus afer afer
TAATAGAGAATGAGAGTGTGTACACAGATCTCTGTTAGCTATTTGTGAAATGCAGGTGAGGGTGAATTGAGCTTGTATTGGCCACCATCTATCATTGGTCAGTTGTTGCAAAAGCAAGTGTGGATGGCCCTCGAGACCAGAACTAGATGGTGCCCAGCTACCAATGCCAACCACTCAGGAAAGGATCAAATCTGAAGATCCCGGATAGAGTGGGAAGGAAATGTGGAACATAATCCAAAAACTCAATTACTGGTCAGATGAAATCTGGTGAGACTCCCAATACTATGGCCCTGGAATACATTCTGCGCCTGGAATAAAACTCACCCCCAGGGGAAGGCTCTCAGTCCAATAGTTAACAAGATGTACATGCAGACCACTCAACCCAGGATGCTGCACCCACATACTCTGTGGTAATACATACCTTAGAGCAATAGACCATGGGATACCAAAGGACCAACATTCAAAGTGAGGAAATGCAGGACAAAAAGGAGTGCTTAAATATGAGGGGCACAGGGGGAGAGTTGCAGGGAAGGGAGGGGAGGAGACTGGGTTAGGGTTGGACATGGTGAATGGGGAATGAAACTAAAAGTACGTGTTACATTGAATGTAAAACAAGCTCTTAGAATAAAATAAAAAGCAAGTGTGGGCCCTCACTCGGTAAGTGGGGCTGCAGGAGGTGCAGGTATGGTTGTGTTGGAATGGTTACTGTTTCCCATTCAGTTAGACACTAAATAAATAAAACACAAAAAATAAAAGCAAGAGAACAAAAAAATGCACATCACATAATTAAACAGGAACAACTGCAAAAAAGAGAGAGAGAGAAACAGAGCAAATGAGAAGAAAAATTATCCAAATGTGTTTTTTAAAAAGGATAAAAGAAAGAATGAGAAAAAGAAAAACAGCCACAATATCTGGGGAGGGAGGAATGAGAGATAAGTGCAAGACTAAAAGCATAGAAAAAAAAAGGAAAACTGCTAAAGGAAAAACAAGGGATGGGAAGAACCAAAAGAAAGAAAAAAGAAGGAAATCAGGAGAAGGGAATGAGAGGGTGGAAAAAAGAAAAAAGAACCAGAGATGGGAAAGAGAAAGAAAGAAAAAAAAAAGGAAGAAAGGAGAAAGATAAAAAGAATAATTAGGACTTCCAGTAAGATGGAGGAATAGGCAGACAAGCAACACAGACTCTCTT
This sequence comes from Orycteropus afer afer, assembly GCF_000298275.1. Taxonomy (NCBI): domain Eukaryota; kingdom Metazoa; phylum Chordata; class Mammalia; order Tubulidentata; family Orycteropodidae; genus Orycteropus; species Orycteropus afer. The sequence goes on from NW_006921759.1 coordinate 3,130,093, forward strand.
CAACAAAGAAAAGAAAAACCAATTGACAGAGATACAGGAGATAATTCTGGAGCCCCGAGCTTTGAAAGGAACTATATAGAAG
>NW_006921759.1:3131174-3131694 GCF_000298275.1 Orycteropus afer afer
ACAAAGAAGCAAGATAAAGCAGGAGAAACAAGGGACCAGGATACAGACCCAAAACACATCCCTGAGGAAGATGTAGCATTGGAACTCCCTGATAAAGAACTCAAAAGAATTATATTTAGGAATCTTCAAAAGATTGAGAGACAGACCAAGGAAGACAAAATGCTAGAACAATTTTGAAAAACAACACAAGCACAAAATGACAAAATAAATGAAAAATTAGAAATGATACAAAATCTACAGACAGAAATCCAGAAGATTAATACTAAATATTCAGAAATAGAGAAGACATTGAATGAGCAAAGGAGCAGAATTGAATCAATGGAAGATAGAATTGGTGTGATTAAAGGCAAATACTTGAACACTTCTTTGCAAAGGGATCAATTAGAAAAGAGATCAAGACAAAATGAAGAAAGCCTAAGATTCATATGGGATACCATCAAAAGGAATAACCTACGTGTAATCAGAATTCCAGAACAGGAAGAGACAAATAAACCCACAGAGAAAATTGTCAAAGATTTCT
>NW_006921759.1:3133559-3135179 GCF_000298275.1 Orycteropus afer afer
CACTGAAAAAAAAATGCATTGACCTATTTCACTTTAGTTTTGTGTATTTCACTGTACATAAATTATATTTCAATAAAATGCATTAAAAAAAAAAAAAAAATGCATTGACCTATTTCACTTTAGTTTTGTGTATTTGACTGTACATAAATTATATTTCAATAAAATGCACTTTAAAAAAATAATAATTAAAAAACAAACCTGTGGGGATTGTGGGGCACCGCACCCAGGCTCTGTCAGGGCACAGACTGGGATGTAATTCCTGCTGGTCAAGAATGTGAGTGAAGGTGGGGGATGGTCACACCTCTGTTCACCAAGAAGGTGTGGAGTCTAATAGTAATAAAGGGAATATTGCACCTTTCTATTCGTCAGTCTCCAGTGTGGTTTCTCATGCTGTCCTAGGCAAGTGGAGCCTATTCTTAGGTCACTGTCCAGGTAAGAATGCCACATACAAATAGTCAAAATGGCTGTGCTCTCAGGATAGCCTCTGACAGTCTACAGGTCTGTTCATCTCCTTCTTTACTATTTTCCTTTCTGGTTGTCAGGCATCAGTGAAGTCCTTGCCCATGCAGTCCTTGGTGAGCAGAGCCAATTCTTAAGATGCTACCAGGAAATATCCAAAATGGCTATGCCCTCAGGACAGCCAGCAGTCCACAGCCATTTATCTCCTTACTCACTGTTTTCATTCAGGTTCTTCTACTAGTTGGTATTTAATCCACTTCTTTATCCTCCTTTTCAAAGCTCAGGGTTCCAGGATCATCTTCTATATAGGTCTTTATTTTCTCATTGCTTTGTTGCAGAGGATCTGTGTAGCTTGTTTGCCTGTTCTGCCATTTCCTGGAACCATTGTACCTTCTGGCTCTATGACTTTTAAATAATAAAAAGGCCTCTGGTTAGTTTTAGCCAACAATTCAGTTTTATATCAGTAAGTAGTAAGTCTGGAACAGTGTAATAATATGAACCTCCAACCCAGTGGGACAGAGAAGTAGGCTTCCTTGTATCACTTCCAGCCTAGCATTTCTCCCCTCCTTCTACATTCACTAGGCTGCTTGACTCCCCCAGTGTTGACTTAGGGAAAGAGAAAACATGAAGGAGGTAGAAAAGTCTTGAATGTCTGTACTTGGTATAGCTTCCTCTGGGCAGGGTAGATGTTTCTGGCTGACACTTTCTCTCTAGGCACTTTAATGGGTTTGCTAAAACCACTCTTACCATCGTCATCTTGCTGGGAGACATCCATTGCTCATTCCTTTGCATAGGGGAGTTATTTTGCTTCTGATTGGCTGCTTTCTATTCTTCTGCCAGTTCCTGGATATCTGGAGATGAACCTCTGGCCTCTATCTGCAGAGGTATTTTGCCATTCTAAGCAGTCTTCTTGGGTCCAAAGGACCAAAGTCAATCTCACATTGTCTCCCTCTCTCTCCCAGGAAACATGCACCTCATACTTGTTTCCATGGAAGTAAATTACTTCCCCAACCATAATGGCTAGTGTTCAGGCCACTTTTGTCAACTCTAGCCCTTTAGACCCCTTGGGCATGAGTCAGATACAAGTCCATGATGTTCCCCAAATTGCAGAGGACATATATCAAGCACTCTGAGAGGTCCATCTGAATCCCACACATCAGA
>NW_006921759.1:3136714-3138783 GCF_000298275.1 Orycteropus afer afer
CATAATTTGTCATGATCCACACAATCAAATGCCTTTGCATAGTCAATGAAACCAAGTAAACATCTTTCTGGTATTCTTTGCCTTGAGCCAAGATCCATCTGGAGCCTTTGGGGACTTGGAATACCCACACCAGGAGCTTCTGATGGTAACCTTAAGAGCTGAGCTGAGTAAGTGAATAACCTTGCTGAGAAACAGAGCAGAAACTCCCTTGGCTGAGGCTGCTGTGGAGTTCAGAATGGGGGGGGGGGGTTTCCTCCCTCCTTGAGTAGGAGAGTCCTGGAATGGGCTCACCATGGAAAGATGGGATTCAGCTCTTCCATGACCACTTTTCAGCACAGAGGGGACTCAATCCCAGGGTTTTTGTGGCTTTCTGACCCATGTAGTAAGTAGTGGTCCCTAACAATCGGAGTACTGTCAATTTTGAACTGCAGGTCTGTGATTGACAGCAAAATGTCATCATTGGTAGCTGTCCCAAGCAGACTCAAAACAAATCCCTGGAGCCAGTGACAATTGCAGAAACACAGAAAATGGGGACTTGTTACTGGTGTCTTGTTATCTTTTCTTTTCTTTTTCTTCTTTCTCTTTTTCCCCTTCTCCCCTGCCTCATCCAATAAAAGAAGCACACTAAGCCACCACAACACCTGCTTGTTCCAACTCCAAATTCCATTCACTATGAACAGAAACCTATATCCACATTCCCAACAGTGATTCCATCAACACAAAGAAAACTGGAGAGCAACAAGTACATCTGAATTAATAACCAAAAAAAGTACATCTGATCTACACTTGCGAATATATTTAAACATAAAATCAGGGTGAAACAAATCAGTACATAACTAGCAGTTAAAGACAACAACTTCAAAATGTCTAGGAAACAACAGATGACCTCAAATCACACAAAAAGCAGGACAAGACAATAGAAATAAAACCCCGGGCTAAAGATTGGTCTATCATGGAAGAAGAACAGGCAATAGAATTATCAGAGAAGGAATTTCGAAGTTATGTACATGGACCTCTACAAGAGCTTAAGGAAACCACAAACAGAATCAAGGAGAACACAGACAGTACCCCCAGAAGAAGTCATGAAAACCATTCAAGACAAAATAATAAGATAAATACACAATCATAATTCATACAGAAACAACAGTTAGAAATCCAGAAGATGAACACTAAAATTACAGAGTTAGACAACACAGTGGAAGGACAAAAGAGTAGACAAGGATTGGATGAAGAACACATTTCCGAACTAGAAGACAAATCTCTTGACACCAGCCTATATGAAGAAAAATCAGAACAGAGATTTAAGAGAAATGAAGAGAACCTAAGAGTTATATGGGATGACATGAAAAGAAACAACATAAGCCTCATTGGAATACCAGAACAAGAAGAGGCAAAAACACTTCCAGTAAGATGGAGGAATAGGCAGACAAGCGACACAGACACTCTTCAGCAAAGAAAAGAATAACCAATTGACAGAGATAGAGAAGATAATCCTGGAACCCTGAGCTTTGAAAGGAACTATACAGAAGTGGATTAGGCACCAACTCGTGGAAACACCTGAACAAAAACAGTGAGTACAGAGATGGTCAGAGCTGCAGACTGTCAGCTACTCTGACGAGACCAACAGCCTAAATATTTCCAAGTGGTGGTGGGACCTGAGAATTGACCTAAAGATCAGTCCCAGTCACCAAGAGCTGCAGGGACTACTGCACTGGTGGTCTATGACTAGGAAGGGAAACAGCAAGGAGGGAGACAACCTGAGCTGTGGACTTTCTGTTGTCTGGAGGGCGCAGCTATTTTCACTGTTTACACATGGCAGCCATTTTGGATATTTAAAGTGACTGAGGGTGCAGCCATTTTTAATGTTTATAAGCAGTGGCCATTTTGGATATTTATAGTGACTGAGGGTGCAGCCATTTTGAATGTTTACAAGTGGCAACCATTTTGGATTTTAAAGTGATAGCATTCTCATTCAGATTCCAGGGACCTAAGAATAGGCTCTGTTTGCCAGTGGTGGCAAGGACATACGAGAGGCTGACAAAGGAAAGGAGATAAGTGGTGAGTGTATA
>NW_006921759.1:3139877-3157852 GCF_000298275.1 Orycteropus afer afer
AGGAAAGAGACCTCAAATAAACAAAGCGTTGTTGAAGAAGAAAAACAAAGTGGGAAGTCTCACACTCCTGGATCTCAAAACCTACTATACAGCCACAGTAGTCAAAACAGCTTGGTATTGGTACGATGACAGATAGATAGACCAATGGAACAAAATCAAAAACCCAGAAATAGACCCATCTATCTATGGACAGCTGATCTTTGACAAAGGACCAAAATCCACTAAATGGGGGATATAGCTTCTTTAACAAACGGTGCTGGCAAAATTGGATATCCACCTGCAGGAAAATGAAACAAGACCCATACCTCACCCCATACACAAGAACAAACTCAAGTTGGATCAAAGACTTAAATATAAAACCTAAAACTATAAAGCTCATCAAAGATAAAATAGAGGCAAATCCAGGGGCCCTAATTTACAGCATAAATAGACTGAAGCATAATGCAGAATGTACAGGAGGTGAAAGAGAAGCTAGATGACTGGGACCTTTTAAAAATTAAATTGTTATGTGCATTGAAAGACTTCTCCAAAAGGATAAAAAGACAACCTACAGATTGGGAGAAAATATTTGCCTATGGCATATCTAACAAGGGACTTATCTCTAAAATTTATCCAAAACTTAAACACATCAATGCCAAAAAGACTAACAATCTAATTCAAAAATGGGCAAGGGACATGAACAGACACTTCACTAAAAATGATATAATGGTGGCCAACAAACACATGAGGAAATGCTCATGATCATTAGCTATTGTTGTTGTTGTTATGTGCCGTCGAGTCAGCCCTGACTCATAGCGACCCCTCCTTGGGTTTCCGAGGCAGTATCACTACGGAAGTAGGATTGCTCAACCTTCCTTCCGTTAGCCATTAGAGAGATGCAAATCAAAACAACAATGAGATATCATCTCACCCAAGCAATATTAGCAAAGTTCAGTAAGACAGAAAATAGCAAATGCTGGCAAGGTTGTGGAGAGATTAACCTCTCATACACTGCTGGTAGACTGTAAAATGGTACAACCATTGTGGAAAATGGTATGACATTTCCTTAAAAAACTGAAAATAGAAATACCATTTGAACCAGCTATTCCATTAATAGGAATATATCCTAAAGAGGTGAGAGACAGGACACGAACACACATATGCACACTGATGTTCATCGCAGCACAATTCACTATAGCAAAGAGATGGAATTAACCTAAATGCCCATCAACAGATGAATGGATAACCAAACTATGGTACCATTCACACAATGGAATACTATACAACATTAAAGAATAACGAAGAATACGTGAATCATCTCACAACATGGATGAATCTGGAGGACATTACACTGAGTGAAATAAGTCAATAGCAGAGGGACAAATATTGTATGAATTCATTATTGCAAAAAGTCAAGGAAGATTTTTCTTAAGGAAGGAAACTCACTTTGTAGGTTACGGGGGATGGGAGGGAAGAGGAGGGAAAATATTGGACTAGTTGGAGCCACCTGCTGATTTGGGTAAGGGGAGGGACAGTAGGGAAAGAGTCTGTGACCAGCATGATAACACTGAGGAAAGGGAGGACACTGAAACATGCACATAAGATATGGACAACAGAGCCAAATACTAGTACATGCACAACACTGCATTACCACTAACACCAAACACCAGGCTACAGATAAATGCATAGACAACTGAGAAGATCAGATGGGCATCAGCAAACAGGAATGTACCCTAGATGAGTGATAGATTTAGCTGAAGATAATCTTGCATAGATACTAGTGATACAAAATAGTCACAATCATTACAGAAGCAACAGAAGAAAGAGTTAGAGTAATCCCTCAGAGACAACCAAATTCCTTGGGAGAGAGAACCAATGGGCCTGCTGACTCAGGTCCATAGTATTGGGGGACATCAGGCTCAATTGTCACGACATAGTACATAAAAATCTTGTTCCACAACCTAATTTGGTGAGTAGCGACTTGGATTTTAAAAGCTTTCAAGCAGCCATCTCAGATGCAGCTAATGGTCTTCTCTTGTCTGAAGAGAAGAAGAGTGAAGAAAATCAAGGGCATTTGGAAACAATTAGTCCAAGGATATGATGGACCTCGAGACCAAAAGAACTAGATGGTGCCCAGCTACCAATGCCAATCATTCAGGAAAGCATCAAAACTGGAGACCCTAGATAGAGTGGGAGGAAAAATGTGGAACAAAATTCAAAAACACGATAATGGCCAGAAGTACTGATCAAATGGAGTCTGTTGGGACCCCCAAGACTATGGCCCAAGGATATACTTTGGGCTTGGGATAGGACTCACTCCCAAGGATTGGCCCTCAGCCCAACAGTAGAAAAACATACATGCAGAACACCCAACTCAGGGTGAAGTACCCTCCTGCTCTATGGAAATACACCCCTTGGAGCTATCAGCGATAGGGCACCAGAGGGGCAGTATTCACATGGAAGGAAAGCTGGACAGACTGGAGGGCATAGCTAAGAAGGGCACAGGGAGGGGGGTCACAAGGAAGGGAGGGAGGAGAGTGGCTAGTGCTGGGGATGGCAATCAGGGTGTGAAATCAAATGAACATGAGCTGTTGAGTGTAAAACAAATTCTGCTCTGTAAATTTGCACCCAAAGCACAATTAAAAAAGAAAGAAAGAAACCCTTCTCGAGCCCACAGCAACTTTATCATCTTCAACTTCAACCGCTTTATGCCTCTGAGGTAGGTGAGCAGCTAAGGGTCACAATCCATTCATTTACTATCACCTTTGCAAGTCCTACGTGGTGGTCCTGCATTTTGTTTGCAATGTGTGAGTAACTGACAACTAGTATCTGGAGTCGCCTGTCAAGATGGAAATAACATAATAGCTCCCATTTAACATGCTGTTACAAAATGTATTCTCTTACTCTTTCCAATTACCCCTACAAAGTTTTCTCTATTAGATAGATTTGGGCAAAGATCAAATGCCATTTCAATGAACTTTGTATGTTTTATTGTTTACCAAATATTACTCGAGTTACCAGTCGTTGGATAAGTGTTGGCAATAGCTTTGTTATACAAAGATTTTTATTGTGATAGGATTTATTGCAATTTGACCAGCAGTGTTTTGGAATTCCTGGGAATGTTATTTCTGAGTTGTGCTTCTCTAGTCTGTTCTTCCAACTGAATAAGGAAAGTGGATTGAATTTTAACAACAATAATAACAACAAATTGGCTGCCCAAGAGAAAGGAAATGAGCAGGAATACAGAATTTCTTTGTAATTCTAAATGTTCTGTGGTGGTTTCAGTTAGATGACAAATTCACTTACATCAGAAAAACCATCACCCTACTCAGACGCATGGTTGCTTGTGCTTTTCACCAGTTAGGTCAGCAGACATGACAGCAACATAGTGGCAAAATCATGATGCCTCACTGTGGTCCTGTAGAATGATGAAGTCCGAGTATTAATCCCCATCTTACCCCACAAGGTTTGTGACTGGCATCTATCTCCAGGCCTTAACCTCTATTTCTTCCATGCTCAGTCTCTTAATTCTATGCGTGGGCCTTTTCTCACAGTCTGAAGCATTTTGGAATGCTAGCAACAGATCATTTAAGAATACATGATGAATCTTTGTTGTTTTTCTTCAGTACTGTCTTGTTTTTTCAGGTAAAAATTTATATGGTGAATTAGGCTCCCATTTAACAATTTTTATACAAATTATTCTGTAACACCGGTTACAATTTTTACAATGTGTCAGCATTTTCATTATTTCCTTTCTATTTGTTCTGTTTCCATTGATCTAGCTTCCCTTCCTTTCTTTGCCTTCTCATCTTTTCTTTTACGTAAATGTTGACTGTTTGGTCTCATATAGTTAATTGTTTAAGGAGTACAGCACTCATGGATAATATTGTTTATAATCCATTCTGTTTGGCTGAAAGGTCACCTCTGATGATTTCAGAGGTTTCAGTTTTAGGTTAAAAGGTATCTTAGGGTGATAGTCTTGGGGTTCTTCCAGTCTCTATCAGTCCAGTAAGACTGGTCAGTTTTATGAATTTGAGTTTTGTTCTGTTTCTTTCCCTTTCTAACTGGGATCTCTATTATGTCCCTGGTCAGAATGACTGATAGTGGTAACTGGGTACCATCTACTTCTGGTCTCCAGTAATAAGAGGCCATAATTTGTGCGGGCGATTAGTCCTGTGGACTAGTTTCTTCCTTAAGTCTTCTGTTTCCTTCATTCTCTTTTATTCCAGAGGAGTAGAGACCATTAGTTGTATCTTAGATGGCTTTGCAAGCTTTTAAGGTCCCAGGCACTACTCAACAAATTAGAATACAGAACATTAACTTTATGGACTATGTTATACCTAATTGACTAGGTTATCCTACGAGACTATGGTCCTAAGTTCTTCAACCCAGTAAACCAATTCTATGAATTGTTTGGATATGTCTAGGAAGCTTCTGTAATTTTGCCCCCCTGTGCTTTATTATATCTATGGATATATATGCAACAAATACAAACATGTATCCCTATATACCTATAGGCAGTGTAGAGGTTAAGGCATTTAGCTGCTAACCAAAAGGTCTGTGGTTTGAATCCACCAGCTGGTCTGTGGAAGAAAGATGAGGCAATCTGCTTCCGTAAAGATTTGCAGCCTTGGAAAACCAATGGCAGTTGCTATGAGTTAGAATCAACTCTATAGCAGTGAGTTTGGTTTTGGAGTATGTGTACACCTAAGGAGCTCTGGTGGTGCAGTGATTAATACATTCAGCTGCTAACCAAAAGGTCAGAGGTTTGAACCCACCAGCTGCTCCAAGGGAGAAAGATAAGTCTGTCTGCATCCATGAAGATTTACAACCTTGGAAACCCTATAGGGCAGTTGTACTCTATCCTATAGGGTCATTATGAGTCAGAATTGACTCCATGGCAATCTTTTTTCTTTTGTTGTTGTTTTGCTTATAGATAAACCTTTACCTACACATGATGCACTCATATATGCCCTCCTATAGACATATATGCATACACCTCTACCTATTTACTCACACTCAGATCTTTTGGTTATTATTACTGTTGTTGCAAAATTGAATATGTTATAGCATTTACTGAAAATGTCCCTTCTTAGGGTGAATCTTTATAGTTTTTAAAAGACAATCAGCTCTGGGATCATTTCCTTATCTTTTGCTCATAAATTATATATATAATTTATTTAAAATATCTGAGGCATTTGACTGCTAACCAGAAGGCTAGCAGTTCAAACCCACCAGCCACTCCTTGGAAGGAAGCTTGGGCAATCTACTTCCGTAGTGATACTGCCTCGGAAACCCAAGGAGGGGTCGCTGTGACTCGGATCTAACTTGATGGCAGAGAGTTTGGTTTTTGGGTTTTGGTTAATGTCGTATTGAGTATATGGTTGATAAATTTTAATGAATGGGATACCAAGAGATAAGAGAAAGATAAAAGCTCAGGTAAGCTATGCTCTGTTTGTGTTTGGTTCTCTTCAAGTTTCACTGGAAATCTCACTGACATTGAGGGAATCTGCTTACAGCAACCAACTCTTTTTCGTGGTCAGTGTTTTAACATAATATTTCAGCTGTGAATATTACTGTCAGGAATGTAATTTATTTCACCCTTTAGCTTTATTTGGATGGACATTTTGGAGATGAAGTTGGCAGTGATTTAGTGCTGCTGACAAGTGGACCTGAACCTGCTATTTTCACAGAATCAAGTTGATCTCTTAAGCAAAAGAGGGCCTGACTCTAAGTGAAACTGAAATTATTTCAACAAATTAAACATGGTATCAAATCTTCCATAGAGAAAAGGAAAAGTAAGAACAATTCCTTAAGAATAAGTTAGGACCCCTGTTGCCAAAAAAGCAGTGACTTAGTCATAGACATGTCAGAATCATGTGCATTTGTAAAAATACCCTGTCCTGGCTCTACACTTTACCCTCCTCCTTTCCCAACCAGAGGCTCTAATGCACAATATCTGAGGTGGGATCAGACATTTGTATTTTTTTTAGTTCCCACTGATAAGTATGATGTCTAGACAGAGTTGAAAGAGATCATTAATTCTTTGGAAGGATTAAAAAAAAAAAAAAACAAACAAACTCATTGCCATCTAGTCAATCCTGACTCATAGTGACCTCTCCTTGGGTTTCAGAGGTGGTATCTCTACAGAAGTAGATTGCCTAATCTTCCTTCTGAGGAATGGCTGGTGGGTTTCAATTGCCTTAGGCACTACGCCACTAGAAATTTGAGAAAAAAATGTATCAGAAGAAGGACTAGCTAGAGGTCTTTCTTAGTCCTCTCAGAGAGAAATGAATGGCAGAGAGGAGAGAGAATGGGGATTAGAGCTGGGGTGTACATAAGGAGCTCTGGTGGCATAGTGGGTAAGGCATTTGGCTGCTAACCAGAAGGTCAGCAGTTCAAATCTACCAGCTGCTCCACAGGAGGAAGATGAGGCAATCTACTTCTGTAAGATTTACAGCCTTGGAAACCCAATGGGGGTTGCTATGAGTCAGAATTGACTTGATAGCAGTTTGAAGGGGTCCATAGATGGGCAATTCTTAACTTACTACTAACCAGAAGGCTGTTGGCTCAAACCCACCAGCTACTCCTGGGAGGGAATGTTGGGCAATCTACTTCCGTAGTGATAATGCCTCAAAAACCCAAGGAGGGGTCACTGTTGGACCCGTGGCCTATAACAACAACAACTCTATGGAAGTAGATTGCCCAGTCTTCCTTCTGAGGAGTGGCTGGTGGGTTTGAACTGACAGCCTTCGGTTTGCAGTCAAATGCCTTAGGCAAATAAGCTCATGCTGTCGCCTGTCAAGGACTGTGAATTTGAAAATAGGTTTTGATTCTGTAGGAAAGTCCTGTGGGGTTGGGAGAAAGATGCTAACCATACCTAGAAGCAGAATTGTTGATGTGGTGAAAAAATGTGAAATTATTCACTACTGATTAGCAAGTAAACGTAAGTAAGCCTGTGCTCACCTTGCTTATTGGGTAATTGGAATCTAGTAGCCAGGAGAAGCTATAAGCAAGAAATCAATTAAACATACATGCCCACCCACTGCCGTGGAGTCATATCTACTCTTAGCGACCCTTCCTTGGGTTCCAAGGCGGTATCACTACGGAAGTAGATTGCGCAACCTTCCTTCCGAGGAGTGGTTGGTGGGTTTGAACCGCCAGCCTTCTGGTTAGCAGTCACATTCCTTAAGCATAATCATTGGAATTGTGTGTATGGGGGGCGGGAAAGGGAAGTGTTCCGAAAGCTTATGTTGAACTGGAGAATTTGAATGGGTTAAATTGGAGAAGGTTGTTAGAAATCTGTGCTCTGGGCGGCAACAATTTAAAGGACACAGGTGTGGTACGGAAGAAAAAAGAAAAAAAGAAGAAGAAGAAGAACAGGGGTCAGCCTAAGGCAGGTTGAGTAAAGGAGGACCCACTGAGGGAACCCAGTTAAGATTACTTTGGACCACAGATTAACGAACAACGTGTGATAAAAATGGCATTTATCCACAGTTGTTGCTAGAGGTCATTGACACGGTGCCACTGATAGTTTGGGGTTTGAGATGGGGAGAAGCTATTAAAATGCTGGTGGATGCAGTTTTATAACAGGTTTGGATGAGGTATTGGGAGGAAGAGTGCTGGGAAGGTGGCCTTGGAGTCTGCTCTTCTTCGCCAGCGTCAGAAGTTGATCCCGTGTTTGCTGAATAAGATGAGAGAAAACCGCGGGAGATCGCTGAGTGGCGGAGAGCTACAGTCAGCCGGTTGGCCTGAAAATGAATTGTAGTTGTTATGTGCAAAAGCTGTAGGTGTGTGGACAGAAGGGAGCCAGCCAGAAGGTTACAACGGGTCAGGAATAAATAACCACCAGGCGGTGGCTCCCATATACTGTCCTTCCTTTTGTTGGGTGAGGAGCGCCAGGCAAACGCGTCCACAAAGGCTTTGGAAGGAAGCGATTCGACCATCCACACCCGGCTCCAGCCTGGGGTAACTACTAGGGGCCCTGAAGGAAGTGATAGAAGCCCGAAACCCAGGGGGCTGGGCTCTCCCTGGGAGGCCTCGCAGCGGGGACCCCAGAATAAGTCGGGGGCGGGCCGCGGCGCTGCGGGAGGGAGCCGGGCGGGCCGGCAGATCCCACCCCTTCCTGAAGGAAGCGCCCTCCCTGCCGCGATTCCCGCCGCCACCGCCGCTGCTGCAGGTCACAGCCCCGCCGCACCGGAGCAGGTAGGCGCGGCGCCCGCGGCGCCCCCTCCTTCCCCCGGGCTGGGCCTGTCCGCGGGCCCGCCGGGCAGCCAGGGGGCGTCTGGTCCCGGCTCCGCGCCCCGCCCGGAGGCGGAAACCGGAGACCGTAGGCGCTGCAGCGGGGCTCGGGCGGCAGGGTCCGCGCGGCCACTGGGCTCTGCTCGGCTCGGGCCCCAACCTCAGAACCTCCCGGCCCGGGACCGCCCTCTCGAGACCCCCGAGGGCATACGCCCAGTGCGAGGCGAGGTGCCGGGCGGCGTCCGGGAGCCGGTACCGGCTCTCCCGCGCCTTGGTCCCCGCCGCCGCCGCAGTGCCGTCCGCGGAGCCTCTGCGCCGCCGGTCGGCTGCGGCCCCGGCGCGGTGCTTTGACAGGTATCCCCACTGCCGCCCCATCCCGATACCCAGGCCGTTTGTTATTGGTGGACTCTGTTCCGTGGCGACCCCCAAGTTTGGCCCCTCGGTCTCTTTGCCATTCGCCGTTCACTTTACCGTTAATCTAGTCAGGCTAGCTCAGAAGGCAAGGATCCGGGAAGGAGGCACTAACTTGCCTTGTTCTGTGCACCACCCTCCACTCTTAGTGCACCGTCTTGCTTTCCTTTCCTAGGTGCACACTTGGGAAGAAATGTGATTTCGGTATCTTGGGGAGCTGGAGGTGGGTGGGTAGCCGAGGCTGTTCGATCAGCCGGTGCAATTAAAAAGTGGGTTATGGAGGGAGCCGTTGTTTAGTATAGTTTCCCCCTCCTCAAATGAATCTAATAGAGAGTGAGAGGATTTCCCCATTTTACATTCATTCTCCTTTCTTCTGTACTCATCCTTCTCTCCACTCCTGCCCTCACACTACTTTATTATATCCCAGTACTTCACTGATGTGTATGTGTGTGTGTGCGTGTGTGTGGTTTATTCCAGTCAGACTGCCTTTCATGGCAGAGCCAGAATTGTGACTACAGATGTGAGAATATAGCCCAGTTGCAACGGAAGCCCCTCTCAGAGCCTGAGGGGACACATTCTGACGTCCTACCTGCGTGGTCTTGTTAGAGATCCCAGTATACTAATAATTTATCTTTTAAAAACAGTTCTTGGATCTGTTAGAATAACAAAGCCTGAAGGGTAATTTTAGTTTCTGCTTCTTTATTTATCTGCTTGATTCAAACGCAGACTTTAATAATGCAGGACTGTGTCTCCATTCTGAGCTGTCCAGAATCCATTCTTCGAAAGAATATGTTAATGCAGATATATAAACTTCATAGTAACAATTAATAAGTTGACCTACTTAAAAAGTTTTCTATTTCAAGGAAAAATGCTTAGGTTCATGTGTGTAATATTTGTTGATCAAAGAACTATGCAGGCTCAGTTTTTATGGATTAAATCCTAAACTTTTTTCTTATATGTATCCTAGAGACACAATGTTTCCTAAATAAATACAGCTGTCATTTCTTAATAACGTAGACATTTGAGTTTAATCTTCCAGTAATAGACATAAGAATTTTAATGGCATGTTCTTTCTTTATAAATTATTTAATGAATGTTTTGCAAGCTCCCCAAGTTGGAAGCTCAAACACTGGACAAGGTAAATTAAAAAAATGGTAAAGAAGTTTGCTAACAGTAATGACTAGTTGATAGATGTTATGACATTAAGCAAACATGTTAAAGTATTTGAAAATAAATGTTCATTTATTATAATATTGTCATTAGCTGAAGGCAATCTGTTTGGATTACTTATAGAGACATTAAAATGACTTTATAGCAGTTGCTTAATTCACATTTTTTCTCATCTACTGCCTTTCCCAAGTTGCTTTTGGGGGGATGTATTTTGCTCTGTGGAAAAATTAATTTTTTGACAAACATAATAATTCATTATATTTAGGTTTTGTCACAGAACCACCACAATCATGCCTGTGAAGATCTTGCAATTTTTCTTCTTCTTCTTCTTCTTTTTTTTTTTTTTTATTATGATTTGGGTGAAAGTTTACAAAGCAAATTCATTTTCCATACAGCAGTTCATACACATTTGTTTCGTGATCTTGACTGCACTTCCCCACAGTATAACAGCTCTCTTCCCACTTCCTCCCTGTAGTTACCTCTCCCCTGTGTCCTTTCCTATGCATTCTTGCCCCCACTGAGCTATCTTCCTATGCAAACACTGCCTTTTTTCTCCCATGATTGATCACTCCAAGGAGTGTATCCACCTGATGGAAGTGTTCACCCTATATGCCTGTCTATTGTTTGACTGGAAGCCACAGGAGTGAGTTCAATTCCAGATCTGACAGGTAATTAGGGGCCATAGTTTTGGGTGGTTTAACAGGCTCTATCAGGCCAACAAACCTGGTCTTTTTTTGTGATTTCGAGTTTTGTTCCACATTGTTTTCCCACTCTATCCAGGATCTCCTGCACTGATCCCTTTCCTAGTGGTTGACAGTGGTAGCCAAGCGCCATCTAGTTCTTCTGGTCTCATGGTCATATAGGCTGAGGATCGCATGGTCTGCTAGTCCCTTCAACTTATTATTTCCATGCATCTTTGGTTTTCTTCATTCTTCTTCTTGCTGTTTTTCTTTTTTCAAAGAAGTATTTACTCTACCTGCTTTTTGATTGTCAAGAGGGAAGGTACTTTGTGTTGTTTTAAGCCACAAAAATGGATTTATACTCTTGTCTGTTCACCTGCTTTGTTTCTCCTGTGACTTTGCACACTTGTATAATACAGTGGCCAGATTATCTGGGCAGCCTGGACTCATGAAAGAGGAAGTGCTAGCTGGCCTCTACAGTCTTAGCCGTTTGGTTTCACTATAGTCTAGCCTCTTGGGACCAGTTAAGTAACCAGTTAAGCAGGACAACACTGACAAGATAGTGTATTACCTTTTGGTCTTCCCCTTTCTGAGAAAGATCTACAACACTCAGAATCACCACTACTGTGGTGATTGGGTTCTTGTGAGACTCAAATGAGACATGTGCCAAGATTCCTAAAACATGATACAAAGTTGTATCATAAATACTTCCCTTATTCTAATGATAATAACAGAAATTCTCTCCTGTTTCTTTCTTCTTTTTTTTTTTAAATTTTTATTGCAATTTGGGTGAAAGTTTACAGAACAAATTCACTTTCCATACAGCAGCTCACATATGCTTTGTCTCATGACATTGACTGCAGTTTCCCACAGTGCAACAGCTCCCCTCTTACTTCCTCCCCATAGTTACATCTTCCCTGTGTCCTTCCCTGCACTCCTGCCCCCTGAGCTGTCTTGCTGCACATACACAGCCCTTCCATTCTCCCATGATTGATCTCTCCAAAGAGTGTGTCTACCTAATGTAAATATTCAGCTCAGTTTCCTGTTTGTTTTAACTGTAAGTTACAAACTTTTGTTCCTGGAACCGATGGGACCATGCTTCTTTATGTTTTTCACAAATTACTCTAATAAATTGTTGTTATCATCAAATCTCAATTTTCCTGTATTTTTAGATTTCAACTTTTAGTAGTTGAAAGTCTTAATGCAAAGAGATTTTAGACAGGCCAGTTTGAATGATACTTTGAAATAATGAAGGAATCTTTAGTAGTAGTCTTCAGACTAAACCCCAGAGTACTCTGAGTCAGACCAGCTTATCTACCTAGGGCTTGGGACTCTTTTACCAAGTGAAAAATGAACAGCTTTCTTTTTTTAGTATCTGTAAATGGCCTTTCTTTAGATTATCAAGGTCTAGTACAACTCTCTGCGGTGATGGAAATGTTCTATATAATCTATGCTGTCACATATGGTAGCACTGGTCATATGTGGCTACTGAGCACTTGAACTGTGGCTAGTGCGATGGAGGAACTGAATTTTAAATTTTGTTTAATTTTAATTAATTTAAATTTAAATACCACATGTGACTAGTGCTACCACCAAATCCCAGTTGCTGTGGAATTGATTCTGACTCATAGTAACCCCACATGTGTTCGAATAGAACTGTGGTCCACAGGATTTTTAATGACAGATTTTTTCTGGCAGTAGATTGCCAAGCCTTTCTTCCAAGGCGCCTTTGGGTGGACTCTAACCTTTTAGTTCACAGTTAGCAGCTGAACACGTTAACGTCTTGTATCACTCAGAGATTCCGTATTGGGTAGTGTAGCTCTGTAGTCTCTCCACCCTCTTCCTACAGAGAAAATACTTGTTGATAAGTGTCTCTTAATTAGAAGAAAGTGGAAATTGATACTGATAGAAAGAGAAATTAAGATTTGACTCCTATAATCCTGTTATATGGAAAAGTACTCGCATTTTCTCTAAAGAAGAAACAGGAAAGTATTTCTGTTATTATCATTAGAATAAGGGAAATATTTATGATACAACAACTTTGTATCATGTTTTAGGAATCTTGGCACATGTCTCATTTGAGTCTCACAAGAACCCAATCACCACAGTAGTGATGATTCTGAGTGTTGTAGATCTTTCTCAGAAAGGGTCAGCGTTGTTTAGATGCTTGGCCCCATGAGTCTGTGTCTTTGAGTGTAAACATTGTTTGCCCCTTTGCACATGATGCAAAACTAAACCAAACTCACTGCCATCGAGTCAATTCTGATTAATAGCGATCCCCTTTGGATTTCTGAGGCAGTAAATCTTTACAGAAGTAGATTGCTCAGTCTTCTTTCCACGGAGTGGCTGGCGGGTTGAACAGCCAACTTCTGGTTAGCAGTCAAATGCCTTCACTTATTCTGAGAGTCAGTTTCTGCATTTTTCAAGGAGAGGGAGAATCAGAGAAAGGTAGGAAAGAGGTGGTAATACTCCATCCCCTGCAATCACAAAGGCCCTATGAAAAGTTTTTCTTTCATTTTGTTCAAAATGCCTTCTATTACTGGCAACACATAGCTTCAACAACAACAAAAAAAAGTAGAAAATAATTTGGTCTTGAAAGGGTTAAAGTGTTAACATCCTAGGACATTTCCAAATTAGTATCCATCCCACAAGGTGATGAGGATACTCAAAGAAATGTTCCACATAATCCTATATATATGTATGTATATATCGAAACTCACTGCCATCGAATCGGTTCTGACTCATAGCAACCCCCTTTGGGTTCTGAGGTGGTAAATCTTTATGGAAGTAGATTGCCCAATCTTTCTTCCTTCCATGGAGTGGCTGGTTGGTTTGAACTGCCAACCTTCTGGTTAGCAGTCAAATGCCTTAGGCAATATGCCACCAGAGCTCTATGTGTGCATATATGTGTGTGTGTGTGTGTATGCACACACACACATTCATATATATATATATATATACACACACACACACACACACTCATATATATAATACACAATAGCATTCTAAACTGAGATAAATTTACTTCTTTAACTTTTTAATTATTAGTGTTTTCCAAAATTGTTTTCATGTAACACTTACAGTCTTTTTCAAACTGGGTATCCTAGGTTATTAAGTCAGTTTAGCAGCTTGGGATCAACGTATCTTTTTTTCTTTTATTGTGATTTGGGTGAAAGTTTACAGAGCAAATTCGTGTTCCACAAAAAATAGTTCACACACATTTTGTTTCATGACATTGATAATGCAATGCCTCTCTTCCCACTTCTTCCCTGTGGTTATCTTTTCCTTGTGTCCTTTCCTATGCATTCCTGCCCTCTGAGCTATCCCCTGTGCAAATACTGCCCTTCTGGTCTCCCATGGTTGACTTTTCTAAGGAGTGTATCTACCTGGTATAGTGTTCACCTTATATGCCTGTCTATTGTTTGGCTAGAAGCCATGGGGGTGAGTTCAGTTCCAGGCCTGGAGGATAACCAGGGGCCGTAGTCTTGGGGTTTTCACCAGTTTCTATCAGACCAGTAGGCCTGGTCTTTTTATGATTTTGAATTTTGTTCCACATTTCTCCCACTCTATCCAGGATCTCATACTCTGATCCTTTTGAAGTAGTTAACAGTGGTAGCTAGACACCATCTAGTTCTTCTGGTCTCATGGTCATGGAGGCTGAGGTTCACATGATCCCCTAGTCCCTTGGACTAATAGGGAACAACATATCTTAATAGAACTGAAGTATTTAAAAGAATAAAAATGATTACTTTGTCTCCCTCTTAGTGAAGATTAGCAGTGTTTGATGAAATCTTTGGCTTCTCCATGTATAATAAATACAAAACATTGAGGTAGTGTAAAATGGTGGTTAAGATCACTACAGAAGTATGACACTTTGTTTCAAATCCTGATTCTGAACCACCCAGTCCATGTTGTTATTATTAGCTGTGGTTGTGTCAACCCCTAGCTCATGCAAACCCCGTGCACAGTGGAACGAAAAACTGCCTGGTTCTGCACCATCCTCTTGATCAGTTGCGGGTTGGACCATTGTGAGCCATAGGGTTTTCACTGGCTGATTATCAGAAGTGGATGGTTCAGGCCTTTTTTCTGCCTTTGTCTGAAAGCTCTGCTGAAACCTGTTCAGCAGCGTGGAACACTCATGCCTTAACTGACAGATGGTAGTGTCCACACATGAAGGTGCAGTTACCTGGGAACTGAACCCAAGTCTCTTGCATGAACCCAAATGCCCTTGCCCAGTTCATAGTAAGCACTTTTTAAGCATGGTCATTATGTGTATTACTATATAAGTGTGTTTATACTAGATCATGATACAAAAATTTGTCTAGGAAACTAGGCTTGGGACTCACTTTGGAAAACACTGATCAGAGATATATATGTTACATACAGTATTGAGTAAAGATGCTCTGGTGGTGCAGTGGTTAAAAGCATTCAGTTACTAACCAAAAGGTTGGCAGTTTGAACCCACCATCTGCTCCGTGGAACAAAGACAAGATAGTCTGCTTCCATGAATATTTACAGTCTTGGAAATCCTGTGGAACAGTTCTACTCTGTCCTATGGGGTTGTCGTGAATTGGAATCAACTCTATAGCAGTGGGTTTGTTTTTTGGGTTTAATATTGAATAACATTATTGAGTGTTTACTAAGAGCCAGGCTCCATGCTGAAAGTTTTACATGCATTTTCTTGTTTTATT
The DNA here is from genome assembly GCF_000298275.1 of Orycteropus afer afer. Taxonomy (NCBI): domain Eukaryota; kingdom Metazoa; phylum Chordata; class Mammalia; order Tubulidentata; family Orycteropodidae; genus Orycteropus; species Orycteropus afer. Next base: position 3,155,050 of record NW_006921759.1, read on the forward strand.
TCTCACAAATCTTTTGATGCAAATACTATCTGTATCTCACTGTGAACTAATGACAGAACCTACATCACAGTAAGCAGTAGAGCCAGAATCTGAAACTGGGCAGTTCCCATAATGCACCTCACTGCCTCCTAGAATGCAATGCTGATAATGATACTAAGATGAGCATCAGCAAACTTGTGAGACTCAGACATTGTACAGCATTGCACAAGGGCAGAAATAAGCTGATGACAGTTACTTTCTATGTGAGACAAGGCCTGATGGGTGAGAGGAGAGTCATTGCACACTTGGACTAGAAGAGACCTCACTTCTTCCAGCGTGTGGTCTCTTAGTGATAATGCCCTTGGAAAGGCAACCTGGTACCCAAGGGAACATGAATGTTCCAGAGATTAACTATAGATTACCTCTCCAGAGCTCGGTCTTCCATCCCTCCTAACCAGTTTCCTAACTTCTGCAAACTGGTTTGTAGGAAATGGTGAAAAGTAGCCTAAATAGATATATACATCCCATAAATTCCGCACTTTCTACTGCATCCTAAGTTACTTGCTTTCTCAAAATCACTTCCCTCCTATAAGTGCCTTCTGGCATATTTTAAATTTAGAAAATGGAAAAGAGTCTTTTGAGAGTCATTTAAAAGGAAACTTTTCAAAATTGGGGCAGAAAATCCCCTGCCCCACCCCGGTGAAATCTAGAGAGTAAACCTAATTTTAGTTTGGAAATAAATTTCAGTTTTCCTTAAAGGTCAAATTAAATATAAGCAATCACTTGTCCATAGACTGTCAGGTAGAGTAGAAGAGGCTACAGTTTGTCATCAAGGTTACTTTTCTTCTTTAAAAAAGTGCAGCAATATGTCTAACATACTAAAAACTGCTTAAGATATTCAGATTTTGTTCAAGGCTGTGGAATTGTCTGTCTCTGAGGACAGTGATGCAGATGATCAATGAAATACAAGCAGGGAGATGAAGTATCTTTGAGAAAACATTGACAGTCATGGAGTACTTTCAGGCAAGTGTAGATGAAGCTAGTTGTTGTTGTCAGATGCCAATGAAAACAAAACACTGCCTGGTCCCATGCCATCTTCACAATTATTGCTATGCCAGTCCATTTCATGGAAAGTTTTCCTATTTTTCGCTGACCCTCTACTTTACCAAGCATGATCTCCTTCTCCAGGGACTGGTCCCCCCTGATAACATGCTCAAATTATGTGAGACAGAGTTTCTCCAGCCTCACTTTTAAGAAACATTCTGGCTGGACTTCTTCCAAGCCAGATTTGTTCCTTCTGGTGTTTTCAGTATTCTTTGCCAATACCACAATTCAAATACATCAATTTCTTCAGTCTTCCTTATTTATTGTCTAGCTTTTGCACGCATAGGAGTCTATTGAAAATACTGTGGCTTGGCTCAGGCACACCTTAGTCTTCAAAGTGACCTCTTTGCTCTTTAACACTTTAAAAAGGTCTTTTGGAGCAGATTTGCCCAGTGCAATACTTCATCTGATTTTTTTGACTGCTACTTCCATGGATGTTGATTGTGGACCCAAGTAAAATGAAATCCTTGATAACTTTAATCCTTTCTTCATTTATTGTGATATTGCTTATTGGTCCAGTTGTAAGGATTTTTGTTTTCTTTATCTTGAGGTGTAAAAAGACAAAGCTTAACAAGAAATAATTGTGCCTAACTATGGCAGTAGAGGAAATCAGCTTGTGGTTTAAATGGTGTTATTTAACTGTAAGGCAATTATTATGGACTATAATGGTTTTTAGCTGAATGTAAACTTAAATATCTCCAAAAATAGCATAGCCATAGTATTTCTCAAACATTTCATTTATTAACAGAATGTATTTCTTCCAGTTTTAAACACTATGATGGCTTAGCCACCAAAGAAATATTTTAAATGATAATAATTAGAAGTGAAAGTATAAATTAAAACTGAGTTTACGTAGCTTAAGTGAGTGTTATCTTTTAAACTGAGCTAATAAAACTGCCTTTCAAATTATTTTTCATTCTATTGATTCATCATTGAAAGATTTTAATTAAGAAGTTTTGATACCATTGTAAAGCAATCCAAATAGAAATATTTATTTTTACTAATTTGCAGAGCTTGTAAATTTTAATGAGAAGAATTCTGTAATTATTTTCCTCAAGTTTCTAATGGAAATATATGTCCTGAAATTTATAAATTCTACGCCTTGCTAAACCTTACAGTGCACTTACCCAGAAATGCTAATGACTAAAATATGCACGCAGAACAGGAGGATTAACTTTTTTTTTTTTAAGTTTTTATTGTGATTTGAGTGAAAGTTTACAGAGCAAATTCACTTTCAGTACAGCAGCTCACATACACTTTGTCTCATGACATTGTCTGCAATTTCCCACAGTGCAACAGCTCCCCTCCCACGTCCTCCCCATAGTTATCTCTTCCCTGTGTCTTTCCCTCCCATGCACTCCTGCCCCCTGAGCTGTCTCCCTGTGCATACCCAGCCCTTCTATTCTCCCATGATTGTTCTCTCTCTAAGGAGTGTATCTACCTAATGTAAATGTTCACCTCATATGCCTATCTTTTGTTTGGCTGGAAGCCACAGAAATGGGTACAATTTCAGACGTGAAGGGCATCTAGGGGCCATAGTCTTAGTGGTTGCATCAGGCTCTGTCAGACCAGCAAAAGCTGGTCCCTTTTTTTTTTCCCCAGTGATTTTGAGTTTTGTTCCACATTGTTCTCCCAAGGAGGATTAACTTTTAGGTAACTGTTTTTCTTCCTTTGTGATGTTATATTCTCAAATACTCTTGTTGTTGTTGTTGTTGTTGTT
>NW_006921759.1:3158420-3160781 GCF_000298275.1 Orycteropus afer afer
GATGGACACAGGAAGAGGTAACTATCGGGAGGAAGTGGGAGGGGAGCTGTTGCACTGGGGTAAATTGTATTCAATGTCATGAGGCAAAGTGTATGTGAACTGCTGTATGGAAAGTGAATTTGCTCTGTAAACTTTTACCCAAATCACAATGAAAAGAAAAAAAGTTTTAGATTTTTTTTTAAAAAAAAGGCATTTATATGGAAAGGAGTGGATTGCCATTTGTATACCTTTCTTTTCCTATGAGTCAGGATTGACTCGACGGCAGTGGGTTTGGTTTGGGTTTGAATGTATCACAGGGAAAAAAATGTGAATCACAGCTCTATTTTCTTGACTCGCTGATAAAATTGGATTGAATCTCTGACTTGTAGTCCTGAGCTCCTCAGGAAAATTGTCCAGTACCCTGTCCTCATGAGTTCATTACAAATTCTGGGCAGTGTAATGTTTCCTGTCTTTGGATGAAGGTGCTCCATCAAGTTCACAGGCCAACTTCACTACTACTTCACTACGCAGCATGGTGCGTGCACCCAGCAGGCCACTGTTGGGCTGTCCTTCCCACCTGGCCATACTTGGGGGTGAATCAGCTCTACTTCTTTCTGAAAAGTTCTAGTCAAAGAAAGACTAGTTAAATTTTGTCTGTCTTGCTCTGGGTGCAGTAAGATTGTCTTAGATGGGATAGATAGATAACTCAGTTGACTCTGATTTATGGTATTTTATGTACAACAGAATGAAATGTTGCCTGGTCCTTCATCATCCTCATGATCACTCGCATGTTTATATCGCATGTTTGTTGGAGCTATTGTGCCAATCCATCTCACTGAGGTTCTCCCTCGATGGCTGTCTGCTTCACCAAACTTGAAGTCTTCCTCTAGTTTGATTGCTACTAATGACATGTCCAAAGCAGGAGAGTCAGACAATGTTCTGTTGTGATCCATAGCTTTTTATTGACTAATTTTCAGAAGTAGATGGTCAAGCCTTACTTTCTAGTCTGTCTTAATCTGAAAGCTCCACTGAAACTTGTCTACTATGGGTGACCCTGATGGTGTTTGAAATAACAGTAGCATAGCTTCCAACACTGTAGCAACATGCGAGCTGCTGCTGTAGGACAAACTGACAGGCAGGTGGTGGAAAAGCCAACTTAGATTTACACAGTTCACCTCAGGACCCTTTCATGTTGACCAATCTTTAACTCAGATCATATAAAATTTCACCTGACAAAAGTGTCAGATTGGCAACATCTTAGATCTTGAGGTTTCGTGCTCCCTGTTTGCTTCTTGCTTTCTAGCAATTTCTGCTCAATTAACTTTATGACAAAGAGCCCTCGTGGTGCAGTGGTTAATGATATGTATGCATATACCATGGTGCAATGAATCACTTAATATGTCTCTTCTAGCCATGGTCTTTGTGACTCCCACCAAATGATTGGATGGGACTATGCAAATGTGAGGACTTTGTGGCCCACCAAGGAGGTTGGGTAGCTTATTTATAATGTAAATAAGGTAGATGGCACCGTTGTGTGGGTAGGACTGTGCAAATAAGGTGTATGAAACTCTAATTTGGGGATTGGTCAGTTTTGCCATCCTGCTAGGCTTAAATGAGCCATCCCAGAGGTGGAAAGGGGGGTCTGACTGCCATCAAAACAGAAGAGCCAGGAGTGGAGTGTGTCCTTGGACCTGAGATCCCTATGTGAGACAGCAGAGAGATGGCAACAGCAGAGGCAGCAGAACCAAAAGAGAAAAGCATGAGCTGGAGCAGTGGTCTTCCTAGCCCACAGACTGACAAAGCTGAATGCCTTTGGATAGGAGACTTGCTCGCAGAGTTGGGTGCCTCTCTGGGTACCTATCTGCAAAGTTAAAAGAGCTTTATAACACTTGCCTGAGTAGAACACCGGCTAGGCCGGAGAGAAGTGCGCCTATGGCTGGCTGAGAAGAAGTTGTCTTGATTGAAGAACTATATCCTGAATTGTTTGATTCTGAATTGCAAGCTGTTACTTTTCTAATAAACCTAGTAATCATGAATATTATCTGTGAGTTCTGTGTGATTATTGCAATGAATTATCCAACCCAGCAGAAAGCAGAGAGTGCTGTTGTGAGGGTTGGTTATTGTCAGAATTGGTAAAAAGTTTGCAGGGTGGTCATATGTCTGACCTCTGCCTCACAGGAATCAGACTTGGGCTTTTGATATTGTTCTGTAACTTCCACTCTGTGAAGTTACAGAAGGCCAGAGGATGCCACCTCCATGCCCTTTTTGCATATACTTTGCATATACTTATGTGTATATATTTAAGTTGGGATCATAATATGTTTGCTTTTATCATACACTATGCCAGGAGTGTACTATAATATCACTGCAGTTTTCCTAAAA
>NW_006921759.1:3161846-3162989 GCF_000298275.1 Orycteropus afer afer
GGAAACCCAAGGAGGGGTCGCTATGAGTCGGGGCCGACTCCACAGCACATAACAACAACAACAATAACAATTCCTTATTAGCTCTTAGACGGATATTTATGAAGTCCCGAGCATAGTCCCTGGCTCAGAGTAACATCTTTTCACCATTACTTCTTTCTTGTTTATAACACAGGTTTTATCACATGGGAAATTAGAGAGGATTATTTTGGATGAAATCTCTCACCCTACCCCTTGAGCTTCTGTGAGGTAGATAAAGTCTTTAGAAGTCACATTTTTATTTCTCATAATCTTTGTATGACCATAGCTATCACAGAAAGATGAGACTCCATTCTATGAATAATGTATAATAGTTCTCCACATATTTTTTCCTAAGCTGATTTAACGTGACTCATGTTATACCTTAAGGTTCACTTCAGTTTCGTATATTCACCTGGTTAGTTGGTTTGTTAAGTATTGCAAAGTTTGGGAGTACCCAAGACCACCCACACTTCTGATACCAACTGCAAGGTCAGTGGTTCCCAAGATCACCCTCAGGTTTCATAATTTGCAAGAAGGACTCAAAAAACTCAGCAAAACTCTTATACTCACAGTTATGGTTTACTACAATGAAAGAATTACAGATCAAAATCAACCAAGAAAAGAAGTATATAGGTCAAAATCCAGGAGTCAGCAGGCATGAGCTTTCAGCTCTCCTTTTAGTGGAGCCATGGGACATTACTTATTTCTCCCAGCAATGATGTGTGACAATATGCACACTATTGCCAACCAGGGAAGCTTACCTAAGAAAATAAATCATGGTAAAAATGGAATATATTGAAGAATATATTTGAAAACTAGAAGTCTCATTGCTGTCTCTCTACAAACTTAGTGGCAACTCTTATCACTTTTCTGAGATTAGAACAAGATCCTGCCACTATTTTCTTTCCTCTGTTCAACCTTGATGAAGACTCTTTTGGGAAAATAATTTTAAAAAAAATTGCTAATCATTGCAACTGTTGTTGTTGTTGTTATGTGCCGTTGAGTCGGACCCAACTCATAGCAACCCCTTCTTGGGTTTCTGAGGCAGTATCACTACGGAAGTAGAATGCCCCATCTTCCTTCCGAGGAGTGGCTGGTAGGTTTGAACCTCCAGCCTTCTGGTTA
>NW_006921759.1:3163689-3165569 GCF_000298275.1 Orycteropus afer afer
ATATGTATATATGAAGGAGCTCTGGTAGCATAGTGCCTAAGGCACTTGACTGCTAACCAGAAGGCTGGCGGTTCAAATCCATCAGCCACTGCTCGGAAGGAAGATGGGGCAATCTACTTCCGTAGTGATACTGCCTTGGAAACCCAAGGAGGGGTTGCTATGAGTTGGTTCCAACTCGACAGCACATAACAACAACAACAATATATATATGAACGCTTCACTGATTTTGCTTCCCTGGAGAACCCAGCACTATGCCACAAGAGGTCCCTAAGACAGATCATTTAGGACAGTTCTCTAATTTATAGAATAATGATTTCTAGGCCTCCTTTAGGGGGCATTAAAGGACAGAAAAGGAGCCCTGGTGACACAGTGGTTAAGTGCTCAGCTGCTAACCTACAAGTCAGTGGTTTGAACCAACCAGCCACTCCATGGGAGAAAGATGCGGCAGTCTGCTTCTGTAAAGATTGTTGTCATGTGCCATCCAGTTGATTCTGACCCTACAGAACAGAGTAGAAATACCCCATAGGATTTCCTAAATCTTTATGGGAACAATTTACCAGGTCTCTTCTCCCATAGAGTACCATGTTGTTTTGAAGTGCTGACCTTTTGCTTAGCAACCAAGTACTTAAGCATTGTGCCACCAGGACTCCTTCTGTAAAGAGTATAGCCTTGGAAACCCTATGGAGCAGTTATACTTTGTACCATAGGGTCACTGTGTGTTGGAATCAACTTGACAGCAATGGGATACAGTGCAGGAGGAAAAAATGGAAAACAGTTTTAATTACTATTGTAAAACTGAATCATTTGAATCAATTTCAGCTTCTTACCTCACAAGAATTTCTCTTGGATTTTCTTTAAAAAAGTGACCCAATGTGAGTGATCCATCTAAATCATCTAAAATAATTTTGGCAATAATATTTGTTGACATTTAGTATTTGATATAATGCATTTTTCAACTGTTCAACCTATAGGTGCATTGGCATAGGTAACCTGTGCTGTTTGCATCAGAAACACAGCTTCTTACTTTAATTCTTTCTTCTTAACAAGATCAGGCACTTTTTGTAGAAATGTACCTAGACGAGATAGTCCTGTTTTGATCATTGTTGTTTTGTTTTGCTTCTTTCTTTGGCCCAGTGAGTCAAAAAAGGAAGTAACAGCATTACTTGGAATAACCATTATAACCTTTATACTTGGAGATGTAATATAGACATTTAAGTCTTGGCCTAACCACCCTGTACTGTCTTTGTGCTTAGATAAGTTATTTAATTTATGCAAGTTTAGAATTTCAGATTTTTCATCAATAAAGTATGGACTTACTTGTTTGCCTTGTTCACTAGACTATACGATTCTTGAGAGTAGGGATTGGGGCTCATCCATCATTGGAAACTCAATGCAGTTGTTGTTGTTGTTAGGTGCCGTTGAGTCTGCTCTTACTCATAGCAACCCTGTGTACAACAGAAGGAAACACTGCCTGGTCCTGTGCCAGCCTCACAATCATTGCTATACCTGAGCCCATCATTGCAGCCACTGTGTCAATCCATCTCATTGAGGGCCTTCCCTTTTCTTGATGTCCCTTCACTTTACCCAGCATGAGATCCTTCTCCAGGGACTGCTCTCTTCTGACAACATGGCCAAAATAGGTGAGACAAAATCTGGCCATTCTCACTTCTAAGGAGAATCCTGGCCACACATCTTCCAGGGCAGATTTTTTTGTTCTTCTGGCAGTCCATGGTACTTTCAGTATTCTTCCCCAACACTAGAACTTAGAATCATCAACTCTTCTTCAGTCTTCCTTATTCATTGTCTATCTTTCACATGCATATGAGATGATTGAAAATACGATGGCTTGGATTACAAGAACCTTGGTCTTCAAAGAGACA
>NW_006921759.1:3173051-3179850 GCF_000298275.1 Orycteropus afer afer
GCTGCCAGACCGCAGCTCCATTTGTCTCCTTTTTTGGTATTTTCACACAAATTCTTCTGCTAGTTGGGGTTTAGTCCACTTCTATATCCTTCCCTTCAAGGCTCAGGGGTGCAAGATTATCTTCTGTGTCTGTGTTAATTGGTTTTCCTTTTCTTTGTTGAAGAGTGTCTGTGCAGTCTTTCTGCCTAGTCCACCATCTTGCCGGAACTCCCCTTTCCTGTTTTTTTAATGACTGTTTGCTTTCTTCATGGATGATGTTCTTGGTGTCATCCCACAACTCGTCTGCTTTTTGGTCATTGGTGTTCACTGAGTCAAATCTGTTATTCATATAGTCTCTAAATTTAGGTGGGATATAACCAAGATTATATTTTGGCTCTTGTGGATTTGTTTTAATACTCTACAATTTCAATTTGAAGTTACATAGGAGCAATTGATGGTCTGTTCCATAATCAGCTCATGGCCTTGTTTTGGCTGAAGATATTGAGCTTCTCCATTGCATCTTTCCACAGATGTAGTTGATCTGATTCTTGTGTATTACATTTGGTGAGGTCCATGTGTATAGTTTCTATTTATGTTGTTGGAAAAAGGTATTTGCAATTAATAAGTTGTTGGTCTTGCGAAATTCTGTCATGCAATCTCTGGTATCATTTCTATTACCAAGGCCATATTTTCCAACTCTCTTTGATTCTTCTTTGTTTCCAACTATCACATTCCTATCACCAGTAATAATTAATACATCTTAATTACATGTTTGGTCGATTTCAGACTGCAGAAATTGGTAAAAAAATCTTCAATTTTCTCATCATTGGCTTTGGTGGTTGGTGCATAAATTTAAATAATAGTAGTATTACCTGGTCTTCCTTTAGGTATATGGATGTTATCCTATCACTGACAGCATTGTACTTCAGAATAGATCATGAAACATTCTTTGTGACAATGAATACCACACCATTCCTCTTCAATTTCTCACTCTCAGCATAGTAGATCATACGGTTATCTGATTCAAAATGGCCCAAAACAGTCCATTTTGGCTCACTAATGCCTAGGATATTGATCTGTATGCATTCCATTTCATTTTTGAAAAGTTCCAATTTTCCTAGATTCATACTTCGTACATTCAATGTTCCATTTATTAATGCATGTTTGGAGCTATTTCTTCCCATTTTTGAGTTGTGCCCCATCAGCAAATGGATATTTCAAAGCTTTACTCCATCCACATCATTAAGATCAACTCTACTTTGAGGAGGCAGCTCTTCCCCAGTGGTATTTTGGGAGTTCTGGTGGTATAGTGCTTAAGGCATTTGACTGCTAACCAGAAGGCCGGCGGTTCAAACCCACCAGCCGCTCCTTGGAAGGAAGGTTGGACAATCTACTTCCATAGTGATACCACCATGGAAACCCAGGGAGAGGTCTCTATGAGTTGGATCCGACTTGACAGCAGTGCGTTTGGTTTTTGTTTTTTTCCGACCTAAGTGGCTCATCTTCTGGCACTATATCAGGCGAAGTTTCAGGGCTATTAAGAAAGTTTTCCAGTAATATATGAGACTGTGTTTCAGTGCTATTCATTTACTCTGTAAATATCTGTTGAAGAAATAATACTCATCTTACCTACTTCATAGGTTGTTTTGTAGAGCAAGTAAGATGATTAGCAGTAGAACAGAGTGTTAAGACCACAGGCCCTGGAGTTAGATCCCCTAGGTCTCAATCCTGGTTCCAACATTCCCAGCATCATGGCACTGAACTGCCTCTTGGTCTATGTACTTAAGTGTTCTGGAATTTCCTTTCTTTGGACTGTTATCCATAATTTGTTATGATCAACACAGTCAAATGCCTTTGGATAGTCAACAAAACAAAGGTATGTATCTTTCTGGTGTTCTGTGCTTTCAGCAAAGCTCCATCTGACATCACCAGTGATATTCTTTATTCCATGTCCTCTTCTGAATGTGGCTTGAATTTCTGCAGTTCCTTGTCAATGGGCTGCTGCAACCATTTTTGAATTATCTTCAGCAAAATTATACTTGCATGTGATATTAATGATATTGCTTGATAATTCCCACATTCTGTTAGATCAGTTTTCTTTAGGACAGCCATGAATATGGATCCCTTCCAAGCAGTTGGCCAGGTAGCTGTCTTCTAAATTTCTTGGCACAGATGAGTGAGTGCTTCCACTCACTCACCCGTTTGTTGAAACATTTCAGTGACTTTTATGTCAATTCCTGGAGTCTTGATTTTCACCAACACCTTCAATGTCATGGCTTCTTGAACATATGCTACCTCTTGAAATGGTTGAACATGAACCAATTCATTTTTATACTATCAGTCTGTGTATTCTTTCCATCTTCTTTTGATGCTGCCTGCTTCATTCACTTTTTGCCCATAAAATCCTTCAATTTTGCAATTTGAAGTTTTAGTTTTTCTTCAGTTCTTTCAGCTTGAGAAATGTCCATTATGTTCTTTTCTTTTGGTTTTCTAGCTCCAGCTCTTTGCATATTTCAGTATTATACTTTACTTTGTCTTCTCGAGCCACACTTTGAAATCTTCTGTTTAGTTTTTTGACTTTAACATTTCTTCCATTCGCTTTAGCTACTCTGTTTTCAAGATCAAGTTTCAGGTCTGTTCTGATATCCGTTTTGGTCTCTTTTTTTTTTTTTTATTAAGCTTAAACATAATGAAACACAATTTCATTGCTAGACTACAAACATATTACACACATCATCATAATCAACATTGTCTTCTTTTCCTTTTTTCTTTCATATCTATTAGCATCTAAGATGCTAATATCAGGAATAATCAAGAAGGCGTGTGGATGTGTAAATGAAGAAAACATTGTCTCTTCTTTAAGAAATTGCAGCCTAGCTGGGAAACATATATAAACAATATGATCTAACCATAATATGAGAATTAATTAAAATAAGAATAAATTGTTACAGAAGCAAACTATTTTGGGAAATAGAGAAAAATAGAAGGCTGGAAATAATGTAACTTCTAATAAATCGTACGTATTAGATTTCTAGTCTGCACCAACCACTGTACTATGTAATAACTATGTGACTGTATCTTCACAATAATTATTAGAAGTAGGGATATTAATCTGTTTTTGAAAAAGAAATAAATTAGAATGCACCAGCTCTGGTAGCATAGTGCCTAAGGCACTTGACTGCTAACCAGAAGGCTGGTGGTTCAAACCCACCAGCCACTGCTTGGAAGGAAGATGGAGCAATCTACTTCCATAGTGATACTGCCTCAGAAACCCAAGGAGGGGTCGCTATGAGTTGGGTCCGACTCGACAGCACATAACAACAACACAACATGATTAAATAAATTGCTGAAGATCACACAACTAATAAAGTGGCAGAGTTAGGATTCAAATATAATACCAAAACCAAACCCAAACCCACTACCACTGTGTCAATTCTGACCCATAGCGACCCTGTAGGACAGAGTAGAACTGCCCCATAGGGTTTCCAAGGCTGTAAATCTTTACAGATGCAAACTGCCTCGTCTTCTCCTGTAGAGTGGATAATGGGCTCATACTGCCAATGTTTTGGTTCAGACAACTCATTATACCAACCTGCCTTATATCAATTAAGAATATAAATTAATATGTAAATAAAAAGGTTTAAATGGATACTTCTTTTAAATAATCAAAAAGCTTTGCAGGGAATCATACTCCCCTAGAAGAAATTAGCCAGGACAAAAAAAGAGTTAAGTGAAAAAGAAGCAATGCTCATGGAAGGAAAAAAAAAAGTTTTAAGAAAACATCCTTTTGTTTTGAAGCCTTCCAAGTAATTAAATGCTAATCTCTTCTTCATTAATTGTATAGATAAAAGAACAGGTGGTGACATGTAATGACTTGTTTTATGAATCTCCAGATAAAATTCACATTCTTTAGGATTATTCAGTAGTTTTAAAAGAGAGACTTGGACACAAATTTTTATATGTAGATGTGTGCTTCAGAAGTTACTTCAGAAACACTTTAAATTTCCAGTATAATCCCCTTGAGGTTTTTTTGTTGTTGTTGAATTCTCTGATATCTCTAAATTAATTTGGCAACAGTGGTTTTCTTCACGGTATTTTGCTTTGCCTCCAGGAACATTTATTCAAGCTTTTGTGTCTTTCAGTAGAGTTTTGTGGGTGTTTGTTTTTTTCCTTCCCGTGCACATTCCTTGCAGATAATCTTAGATATTTTATGGTTTTTATTGCTATTGTAAATCTATTATGTTTCCATTTATTCTATATAATTAAAAGCTATTTGAGTTTTCATTGTTTATCCAACTCTTTATATGAACACTCTTATTAATTCTAAAGATATTTGAATCAATTTTCTGGTTTTATTATTGCAGATAATGATAATTTTATTTCTGTATTATGACTATACTTCTTATTTCTGTTCCTTGTCTTATTGAATCAGTAAAAACTGACACAACAATATTAATAACTGTGATAATAGTGTTCTTTCATCCTGACTTTGTTAAATAAGAAAGTTCTTATTTAACTCCAAAAAATGATACTGACTGATGTTTGGGAGAGAGATTCATTATAGAGTCCTTCAATTCCTAGTTTTCCTAGATTTTTTGTAAGGAATGAGCACTAAATTTTAGCAAATGTCTTTTCAGCATTCTGTGCAGTGGTCTGAAGGTTTCTCTTATTTTAATTATTAATGTGTTGCATTATATTAATAATAATAATAATTATATATTTCCTGGGATAAACTCTTCTTGATCATGGTTTATTTTTCCTTTCCTTTAGTATATTGTTGAATTTTATGTGCTCTTTTCGATTTGGGATGTTTTACTCATGCTATTCTTCAGGGCAAATAGTATATGCATTATACATAGTTTCATTTTGGCATCACAATACAAATGTACTTTTGTACTTTTGAGTTTTCTACTTACATACCATAATCATTTTCCCATGGCATGAAGAATTCTTCATATTTTAATATGAATATTTTAATGATGCATAATATATTATAGATATATTATTACTTACTTAATCTTTCCTCTTTTTTTGTTACTTTTTTACCTAATTTTTTTGCTGTTACAAGTAATGCTTAGATGGACAACTTTATTTATAAACCTTTGTTCACATCTCTAATTGTTTCCTTAGTACAAATTCCTGTGAGTGAAAATACAAAATCAAAAGAAAGGACCATTCTTACTCCTCTTCATATGTATTCCCAAGTTGTTTTCCAAAGTGTGTAAGAGGGCCTGGCTCATTTATCATTAGTGGTGTATAGAGTACCCATTTATCTTGATCCTCAATTGCAGTATTTTCTTTTAAAAAAAGAAAAAAAATCTTTGCCTGTTTGGTAGTTAAAAATGGAAATGTATTACTTAAAAAATGCCACTCTTTTAATTGTTGGTAAAGTTGAACACAATTTTTATATACTTATTATAGACATTTTTATTTCTTCTATTGTGAGATCTATGTTCATATTTTTACCTATTTTTCTTTAATATATCAGTCTTTTTTTTTTTTGAGCCTATCACTCTATTTAAAAAATATTAACCATTTGCCATATTGCTTGTAAATATTTTCAGTTTGTCATTTGCCTTTTAATTCTTTGAAGTCAACAGAAAACAATGATCCTCACAACCAGACCAATGGTAACATCATAATAAATAGAGAGAAAATTGTCAAGGATTTTGTTTCATTTAGATCTACAATCAGAACCCATGGAAGCACCAGGCAAAAGAGATCAACTGATGTATTGCATTGGGCAAATCTAATGCAAAAGATGTCTTGAAGTGTTAAAAAGCAGAGATGTCACTTTGAGAACCAACATGTGCCTGACCCATGCCATAGTATTTTCAGTAGCTTCATATGTACGTGAGAAGCTCTGGTAGTGTAGTGCCTAAGGCACTTGACTGCTAACCAGGAGACTGGCAGTTCAAACCCACCAGCCACTCCTCAGAAGGAAGGTTGTGCCATCTACCTCTGTAGAGATACCACCTTGGAAACCCAAGGAGGGTCACACTATGAGTCAGGTCCGACTTGACGGCACATAACAACAACAGCAACATATGTATGTGAGAGCTGGACAATGAATAAGGAAGACCAGAGAAGAATTGATGCATTTGAATTGTGGTGTTTGTGAAGAATACTGAATATCCCATGGACTGCCAGAAGCATAAACAGTTCTGTCCTGGAAGAAGTTCAGCCAGGATGCTCTTTAGAAGTGACAATGACTCTGCTTTATCTTTCGTACTTTGGTCATGTTGTTAGGAGGAACCAGTCCCTGGAGAAGGACAGCATGCTTGATTAAGTAGAGGGTCAGTGAAAGAGGGGAAGACCCTCAATGAGATGGACTGACACAGTAGCTGCAACAATGGGCTCAAGAATAGCAAAGATTGTGAGGATGGTGTAGAAGTAGGCTGTGTTTCATTCTCTTGGACATAGGATCACTGTGAGTCACAACTGACTTGATAGCATCTAACTACAACAAGTCTTCATGGTCAAAGTTATCAGTATTTTCTTTATTTTCAAATTTCAAAAAATGCTTCCCTATCTGGACATAAGCTAAATATTTATCTACGCTTCCTTAGTATGTTATACATAGTTTCAAGTTTTATGTTTTATTCTTTATTTTACCTAGAATTTATGTATATAGTATGAGGTAAGGATCTAAATAGATTTTTTTCCTCATTTAAATATCAGTTTTCCCTAGCACATTTATTTTCTTTTATTTTTAAAAATTCTTCTTGTGATTTGGGTGAAAGTTTACAGAGCAAATTCATTTTCCATACAGCAGCTCACATATACTTTGTCTCATGACATTGACTACAATTTCCCACAA
>NW_006921759.1:3181560-3182796 GCF_000298275.1 Orycteropus afer afer
GAACAAAACAAAATGAAGAAAGCCTAAGGTTCATGTGGGATACCATCAAAAGGAATAACCTACATGTCATTGGAATTCCAGAACAGGAAGAGAAAAATGAAACCACTGAGAAAATTGTCCAAGATTTTTTGGAGGAGAACTTCCCTGATATGATGAAAGATGAGAATATAGCCATTCAGGAAGTTCAACGAACCCCAAACAGGATAGACCCCAAAAGAAAAACACCAAGACATATCATCATCAAACTCACCAAAACCAAAGAAAAAAGAAAGAATCATGAGAGCAGCACCGGAAAAATGAAAAATTACCTACAAGGGGCAACCAATAAGACTAAGCTTGGATTTCTCGACAGAAACCATTCAGGTGAGAAGACAGTGGATGGCATATATAAAACACTGAAAGAGAAAAATTTCCAACCAAGAATTATGTACCCAGAAAAATTGTCCCTCAAATATGATCATGAAATTAGGATATTTCCAGATAAGCAGAAATTAAGGGAATTTGTTAAAACTAGACCAGCCTTACAAGAGATGCTAAAGGGAGCCCTTTGGACAGAGGAGCAGCAACAGCCAACAATTGACCGTTAACACACATGATGATATAACGTAGAAACAACCCAGCTATGGAAGTATCCAAATTAAATAAGCCTACAAGATTGTAAACAGGGAACCAGAGATACCAACTGACAAATGAGGACAACTACAAACCAAAAAGCGGGAAAAAAAAATCTGTGTCATTACAGAACTTCTAGATGGTAGGGAAGTCAAGACAACTACAAGATAGAACGGACCGGACTGTTCTAAACTTGGGAAGAAAACTAAAAATCACAAGTAACCTCAAAGAAAAATGATAAACCTTCACATCAAAATTAAAAAGAGCACCAGCATAAATATTCAGCATATACTAAAACAGTAGCAATGAAGGAAGTAATAACATGATTCATAAACAAAACGGGTTCAGTGTAGAAAATTATATGGAGCAAAGAAATCGACACAATGAGAAAGCACATGACAAAAATGGCAGCAACAAATTCATATTTGCTGATAATTTCGTATTTGGCAAGGGACTTTTCTCTAAGATTGATGGAAAACTCCAACACCTCAACACCAAAGGAATTAACAATCCAATTGAAAAATGGGCAGAAGATATGAATAGACACTTCACCAAGGAGGATATTCAGGTGGTCAGCCAATACATGAAAAGATGCGCACAATCATTGGCCATCAGAGAGATGTA
>NW_006921759.1:3183661-3189989 GCF_000298275.1 Orycteropus afer afer
GCTCAAAGTGGCAATACTGCTTCTGTTGAGAACCTCTGCTTTAAAGTTTATTTTAGACTAGCAGTGATTGTTGCTGTTGTGCCAGGGAGTCCATTCTGACTCAGAGCTGTTCCATATGACAGAGTAGAACTGCCCCATAGGGTTTTCTTTGCTATAATCTTTATAGAAGGATATTGCAGGTCTTTCTCCTGAGGAGCCACTGGATGGATTTGAACTGCCAACCTTTTTGTTAGGAGCCACATACTTAACCATTATGCCACCAGGGCTGCTTGTAGCAGCTATCATATATTAAATATGTAATATGCTGCTGTTATTCTAGAACATACTTCATAGAGTTGCCCATGTTAGAAACAGGTCAATCCCAGGTCAGTGTCTACATTTTCTTGGGCTTCTTTTTATTTTCAATTTGGAGGAGGACTTTAAAAAAAAAAAAAGAAGAAGAAGAAAGAAAGAAAGAAAGAAAAAGCCCTGTTTCCTTTGTCTTCTTCTTGTGTTAGGTGCCATCAAGTTGGTTCTGACTCATGGCGACCCTATGTACAGCCCAGTCCTGCACCGTCCTCACATTGTTGCAGCCACTGTGTCAATCCATTTTGTTGAAGGTCTTCCCCTTTTTCACTGACCCTCTGCTTAACCAAGCATGATGTTCTTCTCCAGGGACTAGTCCTTTCTGACAACATGACCAAAGTACGTGAGACTCACCATCCTTGCCAAGGAGCATTCTGGCTGTACTTCGTCCAAGACAGATTTATTTGTTCTTCTGACAGTTCATGATATTTTCACTATTCTTTGCCAGCACTATAATTCAAAAGCATCACTATTTCTTTAGTCTTCCTTATTTGTTGTCTAGCTTTTGCATGCATATGAGGCAATTGAAAATACGGGATTGACCTGTTTCTCACATGGGCAACTCTATGAAGTAGCTTCCAGAATAAAAGCAGTGGCTTACATATTTAACAATATGTGATAGCTGCTACAAGCAGCCCTGGTGGCATAATGGTTAAGTGTTTGGCTCCTAACAAAAAGGTTGGCAGTTCAAATCCATCCAGTGGGTCAGGCACACCTTAGTCTTCAAAGTGACATCGTTGCTTTTAAACACTTTAAAGAAGGCAGCAGATTTGCCCAATGCAATATGTCATTTGATTTTTAACTGCTTTTTCCATGGTTGTTGATTGTCGATCCAAGTAAAATTAAATTCCTGACAACTTCTATCTTTTCTCTGTTTATTTTGATGTTGCTTATTGGTCCATTTGTGAGGATTTTTGTTTTCTTTATGCTGAGGTGTAATCCATACTGAAGGCTATAGTCTTTGATCTTCATCAGTTAGTCCTTCATATCTTCTTCACTTTCACCAAGGTTGTGTCATCTGCATATTGCAGATTGTTAATGAATCTTCCTCCTATTCCATTGCCATTTTCTTCCTCATATAGTCCAACTTCTCAGGTTACTTGATCAGCATACAGATTGAATAAGTATAGTGAAAGGATACAGTCCTGATTTACTCCTTTCCTTATTTTAAACCACACAGTATCGCCTTGTTCTATTCAAACGACTGCCTATTAATCTACGTACAGGTTCTACATGAGCACAGTGAAATGTTCTGATATTCCCATTCTTTGCAATGTTATCCATTATTATTATTATTTATAATAATTTATAATATCCATTATTACTCTCTGTCTTAGTATATCTTTTTACATATGGGCACATCTTCTGACTGGGGGATTGCACGAGCCTTTCCTTGTACCAGTTTCCACTGCCCTTCCAAGGTGTCCTGTGGCCTCCCAACATGAATTGCTTCTGTCCCACATAGCATCAGACCATTCCAAACATACCCTTGAAGTTGGATGAAAAATGATTCTATTTCAAAAGTACAAAACAATGCCATTCTTTTCACCAAATTTTTTTTGTTTTAGAAAAGTTTTCATTAAAAATGTTATTTATACCACACATAAAAAAAGATTTAGCAGTTTTCTGGCAATTATTGCATTGCAAAGAAATAGTTTTACTTCTGTAACTTAAAATGGAAGTTTGTCCTGGACTATTTATTCTGATTTTTTTGTTGGTTTCTGCACAGAACCACATTACTTTCATTTCTGAAGTTTATGATACATACTTTTTGTTTATGATATGCTTTAATATAGTTAAGGCAGCTGCCTCTTTTTTAAGTTGACTTTACTCTTCTTGGCCCTCATTCCAGATTAAGTTGGAAACCTTTTGGAATTTATGAAACCTGTATAAAGTAGTGATTGCTAAACTTTATAAATTGAACTGTTAAGAATACAAGTTTCTTGAAGGCATACCCTCACCTTCCCTTCTGATACAGTTAAATCTGTTTTGGAGCCCTGGAATCTGCGTTTTAATAAGTATCCATGGTGTTTTTGAGGCATATTTAGAGATACACTGCTGTGAAGCAATTTGCCCAAAATTGACAACTTTTTACTGCCTCTTCATTTATTAGCATCTTCTTTTTATCTTTCAGCCAAACTTCCCCTCCATATGTTACAACTTGCACGTTGTAAATGTTTTTTTTTTTCCCTATTATATCTTGTAATTGTTATGGCTGGTGCACAAGAAAGCTATTGATTTTTTAAGATGTGTGTTTTGTATCCAGCCACCTTGCTGAGCTCCCTTGCTAAATCAAACAGTTTTTCAGTTAAACCTTTGCAAGGGTGATGTGGGGGTGTGATTAGTAAACAAACCCATTACCTGGGATTAAATGAATTTTGCTGCCTCCTCTACAATGTTATAGCTATTATTTCTAGTTTATGTGGCATGTACTGACCAAAAATTCCAGAACATTTTTGAATAAACACTGATAACATTTGTGTCTGTTCCAGATTTTAAAGGGAATGACTACGCCAGTCCCTGGATTACAGAAGAGTTCCATTCCTAAATCTGTCTTTAAGTCCCATTTGTGCATAAGTCAGAACATTTAGGTACGGTTTGTATCTAATCTCAGTTAGTCAAATATTTGTGTTAGTATACAGTATGTATTATACACTCCATAAAAAACATTAGAGAAACACTTTCAGATACACTAAAATGTCTTTAATAATACAGTAATAATAATGTTTTATTATCACAAAGTAGCACTCGTTTGTTACAACAAACAATTGAATTTTAGGTTTTACAGGGATTGGTTTGTGTTCTGGTTACCTAGTGCCACTCTGACAGGAATATACCACAATGGAATGGCTTGAAGAAACAGGGGTTTATTCTTACAATTTGGAGGCTTTAAGTCCAAGTTCAAAGTGCCAGGCTCTAGGGGCTGGGTAAAAGCCCCTCAACCTTGGGGTTCAGCTCTGCCTCCTGCTCCTGGCCCACAGAAGCTAGAGGCTTTTCTTCGCTCAGACAGCTGCTGGCTGCTGAGGCTACCAGCCCAAGGTTGACAAGTAAAAAGGCACAGTCCCAGTATTACCAAATCACATGGCAGGCCATTAATTCAAGTCCATTGGAAGTCCCAACGTCCGCAGAACTTGGACGGCTGCGTGCAGGGTTCCAGGTGCCATAGGCTAGAGACCATTCCCCAAGGCTTCTGCTTATATACAGGAAGAAGATCACGTTCCCTAAGACAGCTACTCAGCTGCTCACAGTAGATTCCACCATGGAGTTGATTGCCAGTCTCATCATGGGGAATACTACATCCAGCTGCCCAGCCATTCAACCAGTCCCAGCCAAGTTGACACACAAACTAAACTTCCACATTGCCTGGCAAAACTGCAACTGTCAAGACCAAAATTTCAAAGAAGTTTAGGAGTAAAATACTGACTATAGTTTTGAATATGTAATTAATTTAAATTCAGTAAAATGAAAATTCTAGATGGTAGCCTTCTGAAACAGACCAGGTTTCTTGGTATTGAAATCTGTGTTGATAAATAACTGTTCCTGATTCACATTCTTTCATTGATTGGAAACATTTCTTTGCCTTTAAATTTATTGAGATACTCAAGGAGCTTGACATGTAATGTATTTTGGCACATGAATTTTTCCTTGTTTGTTTTTTATAAGTTTGGTTAAATATTCCTAAAACTGTGGGCATTTTCCACAAATTATCCAGGTACTTACTGCCATATTTTTGGGAGGCTGACTGATGAGTAATCCATATATTGAAAAAATAGTGATCTCTGGGATCCACCCAAAAGATCTACTTACAATATCTAAGGAACAGAAGTAATTGTTGTTGAAGGGCCTAAACTGTAGATATGTAAAAAAGTCAAGAATTTGAAATTTTTGGTTAAGAATTATAGAAGTACATCAATTCAGAACAGATTTAATATATTTTATTTTTATCCAGAAACAAAATATATGTATGGTTTGTTTTGTTTTTTTGTTTGAGATATGCTTATCAGTTTTTGGTATGAGAAATATTCTATTTTCAAAAAAAATTTAGGGTAGCTTTCCATGTCTTTTTCATATCCTAGCATAATTTATATAGCATTGGCACTGTGATTAAAGCATTGGGCTGCTAACCAAAAAGTCTGTTGGTTGAACCCAGCAGCTGCTCAGAGGGAGAAAGATGAGACAGTCTGCTTCCATAAAGATTTACAAACCTTGGAAACCCTATGAGGCAATTTTTCTCTGTTCTATAGGATCACTATGAGTCAGAATCGACTCAGTGACAGTGGTTTTATTTGTTTTTTTCCTTAAAAGTTTGAAACTGTTACAGGATAATTTTCAGGAAAAGGAAAAATCATGACTCATATAAAAATGAATCTGTGTTACAGACTTTATTATATTCATTAATAATGAAGAAACCAAGCAGCTTTTATACCAGTTCAAAAGAGAATTTAAGAAGTAAACATATTTATAGATCAATAATAATTGAATGAGTATGCAAATAGAGACAAAACATTTTTTCAGGGGAATGGGGTGAGAGGGATCCTTGGGTGATGCAAATGGTTAAGCTCTCCACTACTACCCAAAAGCCTGGCGATTCAAATCCACACAGAAACAAGACTTGGCAGTCTGCTTCCAAGAGGTCATAGCCTTGAAAACCCTATGGAGCTGTTCTACTCTGCAAAACATGGTGTCTCTGTCTTAGTTCTCTAGTGCTGCTATAAGAAAATGGTTTTAACAAACAGAAATTTATTCTTGCACAGTTCAGAAGGCTAGAAGTCCAAATTCTAGTGCCAGTTCTAGGGAAAGTCAGCTCTGGGGAAAGTCCTTGTCTTCTTTCAACATCTGCGGGCCCAGCACTCCTTGGAGATCTCTATGTCTGCCTTGGCATCAGTCTTCTCCTGAGTCTAGGAGATTCTCATCACAGAGACTCTGAGTCCAAATGACATGCTGTACTGTCAGCTCTTCTCTCTTGGTGGTACTGAGCTCCCTCATTCTCTACTCCCTTTCTCCTTTTATCTCTTGTAAGATAAAGGTGATATAGGCCACACAAGGATGTGACCTGAGTAAGGGTGGTGATTTAAATAAAGGTTATCCTAATCCTGCCTCATTAACATAACAAATATAACCTAATCCTGCCTCATTAACCATAGGCCAAAAAACAAAACCAAACTCACTGCCATCTAGTAAATTCTGTAAATCTTTACAGACACAAACCATGTCATCATTTTTCCCTGGATCAGCTGGTGAGTTCGAACGACCAGCCTTTTGGTTAGTAGCCAAATGCCTTAACCACTACACCACCAGAGCTCCTTTAACCATAGGCAGAAGTTAGGATTTACAACACATGATAAAATGGAGAATAATCACACTACACTGGGAATCATGGCTGAGTCAGTGTGACACATATCTTTGGGGGACATGATTCCATCCAAGAGAGTCTCCAATGGAACCAAAAATAGAATCCAGAAATAAATTCATCTATCTATGGGCCACTGATCTTTAACAAAGAGCCAAAATCCATTAAATAGGGCAAGGGAGAGTTTCTTTAACAAATGGTGCTGGCAAACACTTGCAGAAAAATGGAACAATCCACACCTCACACAATAAACAAAAACTAACTCAAAATGGATCAAAGACCTAAATATTAACCCTCAAACTATGAAGTCCATGGAAGAAAACATAGGGACAAAGCTTGGGGCCCTAATCTATGATATAAATAGAATATCAAACATAACTAATAATGCACAAACAGCAGAAGATAAACCAGACAACTAGGACATCCTAAAAATTAAATATCTATGCTCATCAAAAGATTTCACCAAAAGTGTAAAAAGAGAACCTACAGACTAGAAAAAAATGTTTGCAATGATATATCTGACAAGGGTCTAACCTCTAAAATTTATAGAAAATTTCAACATCTTGACTACAAAAAGACAACCAATCCAATTAAAAATTGGAGAAAATATTTGAACAGATTCTTCACCAGAGA
>NW_006921759.1:3191525-3194566 GCF_000298275.1 Orycteropus afer afer
GAGAGAGAGAGAGAGAGAAATTTATCTTAGGAAAAGCTCATGCACTTAATAGAAGCTGGCAAGTCCCAAGTTCCTGGATCAAATGTTAAACTGGAGGCTTTTCCCAACTCATGCAGCTGCAGGGGCGGACAAGCTCAAGGTTGACAGGCAGTATGCCGGCTGTTGACTCCGGTAGATGATGAATCCAAGATCTCCAGGCAGACTGGCGGATTATTCTTTCACAGACTGTCGTAGGCAGCACAACAGGATCCATATCCACAGAAGATTCTCTCCTTTTCCCAGGATATCCATATATATATACATATATATATATATATATTGGAAGCAGGCCACACCCCTAGGGAAACTCCCTTTCAATGGATTGGCTGCTCAAAACATATACATCCGATCTCATCATGGGAATAACCATATCACAACTGCTTAAACCACTCAGACTTGTGGTCCAGCCAAGTTGCTACACAACCTCAACTATCACGGGGCAGAGAGGAAGACTTACTAACTACATAGTCAGACTCACTGCCATTGAGTTGATTCTAAGTCATGGTGACCCCTGTTGGGTTTCCGAGGCTGTAACTCTTTATGGAAATAGATCACCCCATCTTCCTTTTGTGGAGCGGCTGTTGGGTTTGAACCACTGACCTTCTGGTTAACAGCCAAGTGCCTTTTTCACTGCATCACCAGAACTCCTTAACTAGATAGTAAACCAAACTCACTGCTGTTGAATCAATTTAACTCATAGCGACTTCTCCTTGGGTTTCCTAGGTGGTATCTCTATGGAAGTAGATAACTAGATAGTAGACATGTGTTAATTCAGGTGACAGGAAAGGCAATGCACAATATAGGTGAAGTCAGCTCAGCATGACCAGGCAAAGGAAGACATGGAGAGGTGTGCAAGAGTAAAGAACAATTACAGTATATTCAGTAGCATATACAAGACTGCCACAACATTAATAATAATTTGTGAATGGATATAAAGGTAGATATGTATGCTAGATAGATGTGGAAGGTTATTTTCATGCATATATAGGTATGATTGTGGATATTTCTACATACATATTTATAAGTTCTATCTACCTCCTTATCTATCTATCTATCTATCTATCTGAATAGAGCATGTAGAGGGCAACCAACCAAACACCTTGAAGGACTGAACTTGAAGGCTAAGAAATGTAGTCTCAAGGGACTTCTAAGTTAATTGGCATAGCATAGTTCATAAAGATAACACTCTACATCCTCAGTTGGTGTGTAGCTTCTGGGATTTTAAAAGCTTGCGAGCAGCCATCTAAGATACAACTATTGGTTTCTTCCAGTCTAGAATATTGCACTTGTTTAAACAGTTGAAATATCTCAATTAGTGTTCCATCAATTCCTGGAGCTTGTTTTTTTGCCAGTGCCTTCAGTGCATCTTGGACTTCTTCCTTCAGTATCGTTAGTTCTTGATCATATACTACCTCCTGAAATGGTTGAATATTGGCCACTTCTTTTTGGTATACTGTGTCTTCTTTCTGTCCTTTTGGCAGCTCCTGCATCATTCCATATTCTGCCCATGTTGTTGCTGTTAGGTGCTGTTGAGTATGTTCTGACTCATAGTGACCCATGAATAACAGAGTGAAAAACTGTACTATCCTCACAATTTTTGCTATATTTGAGCCTGTTGTTGCAGCCACTGTGCCAGTCTATCTTATTGAGGTTCCACCCTTTTTCTCTTACTCTCCACTTTATCAAGCATGATAACCTTCTCTAGGGACTGGTCCCTTCTGACAACCTGACCAAAGTATGTGAGAAGAAGTCTGGTCATTCTCACTCTGAAGGAACATTCCAGCTGTACTTCCTCCAAGATAGATTTGTATGTTCTTCTGTCAGTCCATGGTAATTTCAGTATTCCTTGCCAATGCTACGATTCAAATGCATCAATTCTTCTGTGGTCCTCCTTCTTCATTGTTCAGCTCCCACCTGCTATATGAGGCTACTGAAAATACCATGGCTTGAGTCAGCCCACCTCCAGATAAGGAGAGACCAATAGTTGCTTCTTAGATGACCACTCATAAGCTTTTAAGACTCCATTCACTACTCACTGAAGTTAACATATAGAACAGTATTTTTGTATACCATGTTGTGCCAATTGAGCTTGATGTCCCCTGTGACCATAGTCCCCAGCCCACAGGCCTAGTGACTCACTCCCTCAAGGTGCTTAGTTGTGGCTAAGAAGTTATCCTAACTAGACCTTCTGTTAGGTTTAAACTATGGACATTTTTGTAGCATATACAAATACATATGTATATATATACATATGTATACATCTTATTTTTTTAATGATATTTTGCTTCATGCAATTAGAAAAAAAAAGGAAACTACAAGGACATCATGTATGATGTCCTTGATGTCATCCCACAACTCATCTGGTTTTTGGTCATTAGTGTTCAATGTGTCAAATCTGTTCTTAAGATAGTCTCTAAATTTAAGTGGGATATACTCAAAGTTGTATTTTGGCTCTTGTGGATTTGTTTTAATTTTATTCACCTTCAGCTTGAACTTGCATGTGAGCAATTGATGGTCTGTTCCACAGTTAGCCCCTGGCCTTGTTCTAAGTGATATTGATTTTCTCTATTGTCTCTTTCCACAGATGTGATCGATTTGATTCCTGTGTATTCCATCTGGTGAATTCCACATGTGTATTTAGGTTATTGAAAACCACATTTCCAATGAATACGTTGTTGTTTTTGCAAAATTCCTATCATGCAATCTCCAGTGTCATTTCTATTACCTATGCCATATGTTCCAACTATAGGTCATTCTTCCTTGTTTCCAACTTTCCCATTCCAATCACCAGTAATTACCAGTGCATCTTGAATGCTTGTTTTGGTCAATTTCAGACTTCAGAAGTTGATAAAAATCTTTAATTTCTCCATCTTTGGCATTAGTGGTTGGTGGTAAATTTGACTAATAGTTGTATTAACTAGTGATCCTTGTAGGCATGTGGATATTTTCCTATCACTGACAGCATTATACTTTAGGATAGATCTTTCCTCTCTCTCTCTTTT
>NW_006921759.1:3198241-3204126 GCF_000298275.1 Orycteropus afer afer
GTTCTCAATTCTATTCCATTGGTCTATGTATCTGTCATTGAACCAATACCAGGCGGTTTTGACTACTGTGGCTGTATAGTAGGTTTTGAGATTTTAGGGTAGATCTTGAAATGTTATTTTTAACAATGCCATTCGTCTTCAGTTAGTCATTCGCAGCATAGTAGACCATATGATTCCCATTCAAAATGCCCAATACCAATCCATTTCAGCTCACTAATGCCTGGGATAGTTATCTACAAGCATTCCATTTCATTTTTGACAACTTCAAGTTTTCCTAAATTTATACTTCATACACTCCACATTCTAATATATTAATGGATGTTTACAACTGTTTTCTGTGGTTCTTGTTACTTCATTTTTAATCATACCATAGCAGCAAGTGAAAGTCCCAGAAGATTTACTCCATCCACGTCATTAATGTTGACCTCTCCCATCCTTCTACCCTTCCTTTATATTCACGAAAGTGCTTAGGACCATCCATTTATCTTTGCATATAGCCTGTACTGCATCTGCCTCCATATTTGACAAATCAGAAGGATTATATCAATGTGATATCTTACCAGTACTAAGTAGTATCATTTTTATTAAAACTTTTGCTAACTTGATACCCAAACATCTCTCATTATTTACTTAAATTCAGAAGAGTTCTATGAAGTTCTTCACAGGTTTCTTATTTGTCTGTACAAAAAAATGTGCCCAATTTTTTTGTATCTCCTCCCCCTCCCTGCTTGTCCAAAAAAGATCTTTCTTTGATCCTAACTCTTTTTCAAACTATTGCTCCATCTGTCTGTTTACAGCCAAAATTCTTGAAAGAGTACCTCCCATTCTTTTCTTTTCTTGAACCAATGTAATGTAGCTTCTGACCCACTGCTTTACTAAAACACTTTCATGCCAATGTCACCAGTGACGTCAGAATTGCCAAATCCAGTGATCTTGTCTCAGTTCTGGTCCAAGTGGAGCTCTTAAAACATTTGATGTGTTGGCTACATCTTTGGTCTTGAAACTCTCTTTTTAACTTTGCTAATGATGTTTTTTCTTCCTTTTATTCTACCTCCATGACCACTTTTTTCAGCCCCCCTTTCTCCATTGTGTCCTTAAACATGAGTGTTTCTCTGGCTCCATCTTCTCTTCTCATCCTACATAGTCTCCCTGGGTTACTTCAGTGACTGTCTTGGTTTGAATTAGCACCTCTGTACAACTGACTCCCAAAACTTCTGTCTTTTTTTAACCTTACCCTTCTTCTGAGCTATCAGCTTTTATTGCTAACTATGTATTTCTCTCCTGAATGTCCCCACAGCATTTCAAATGCATTTGTCCAAATTATCAAAACTTGTTTGTTTCCTCAAGTAGTTTTGCTTTCCTCTTGTTGTTCCTATCTTAGTAAGAGATGTTACTGGTTATTCTACCACCTGTCTGTCAGTTTGTCTTAGTATGGTGGCTTGTGTGTTGCTGTAATACTGGAAGCTATGCCTCCTGTATTTCAAATATCAGCAGGGTCACCCATGGTGGACAGGTTTCCAGACTGAGACAGACTGGGCGGGGGGGAAGCTTTGTGATTGACTTCTGAAAATGAACCAGTGAAAACCCTATGGAGCACAACAGAATAGTGTCTGATGCAATAGTGGGGAATGAGCACCCTGGGTTGGAAGGCACTCAGAATACACAGTGGCCACAACAATGGACTGCAGCATACCAATGATCGTGAGGATGCTGTAGAACCAAGCAACATTTTGTTCTGTTGTATGTAGGGTCACCATGAATCAGAGATGGCTTGACACTAACTAAAACAACACAACTCATTGTTGTGTTTATCTGTGCTCCCTTATGTTCGTTCTGCTGTATATACCTTGCCTTGGATCCATTAGCTATCCACCTTTTATGCTCTCTTATATGTTGGCTACTTATCACTCCTGGAAAAAAATGCTACAGAAAGAAAGTCAAGGTCTTCAACCCAATTTAGCCCCTCAGTGTGGAACTGGATCATTTTTATGAATCTGTTCATTCTCTCAAAACCTCAGAGTAATTACTCCAAGCTTATAGCTCTCTTCAAGCTCCCTGTATCACACTGCCTTTCTGTCTCTCTCTCTCAAGATACATTTTTACCTCTTACTTTCACAGAGGAAGTTGAGGTTATCAGGCATAACTGACTAAGATTTTCACCCTCATGTCTTTCTACTCTTCCAGTCTGTGGGAAGCTAATGCTTCTGCAGTACTCTTGAGTCCTGGTCTCCTGCAGGATCTGGAGCCATTGTGGATTCCCTCCTCTCTGTGTTTTCAGCCTCTTACTTCTATCATGTTGGTCATAAACTATGTTTGAATCTCTATTTCTTGAAAAATAAACTTTTGGCCCTTATCTAGATTTTCCTTTATTTATGACTGCTTAAGTTTCCTTTTCTTCATAGTCAAGCTTCTCTTAAAAGTGGTCCACATTCACTTTATCGAGTTTCTCCCCTCCCGTCCATTCTGCATCATTACAGTCAGATATCTGCCTCCACAATCCCACTGAAACTGCTCTGATGAGAGCCATCACTAACTTAAAAGCAGTTGCTATCTAGACGTCACCGACTCTCTTTTTTTTTTTTTTTTAATTGTGATTTGGGTGAAAGTTTACAGAGCAAATTCACTTTACATACAGGAGTTCACATACCCTTTGTCTCATGACATTGACTACAATGCAACAGCTCCCCTTCCACTTCCTCCCTATAGTCACCTCTTCGCTGTGTCCATCCCTCCATGCACTCCTGTCCCCTGCTGTCGCCCTGTGCATAAGCAGCCCTTCTTTCTCCCATGATTGTTCTCTCCAAGGAGTGTATCTACCTCAGGTAAATGTTCAATTCATATGCCTGTCTTCTGTTTGGCTGAAAGCCACTGGTGTGGGTTCAATTCCAGACCTGAAGGGGCCATAATCTCAGTGGTTCCACCAGGCTCTTATCAGACCAGCAAACCTGGTCTCCCCCCCCTTTTTTTTTCCCAAATGATTTTGAGTTTTGTTCCACATTGTTCTCCCATTCTATCCAGGATCTCCTACATAGATCCCTCTCTGAGTGGCTGACAGACAGCCCTAACTCTTGGAGATCCCCTGTGTGTCGGAGTAGAACTGTGCTCTTTAGAGTTTACAGTGGCTGATTTTTCAGAAGTAGACCAGCAAGCCTTTATTCTGAGGTGCCTCTGGGTGGTCTTAAACATCCATCCTTTCAGTTAGCAACCAAGCTCATTAACCATTTGTACCACCCAAGAACTCCATGGCTGATCTACTGATGGGCAAATCTGAAGGCTTCTTTTCAGCTTTATCCTAGCCCGTTGCAGTATGACAACTCCCTCTATCGGATAATCTTTCCTAAACTTCCATAACAGAACTCTTTTGTTCTTCTCCTGTCTCTCCAGTTATTCCTCCCTAATTTCCTTTGCAGGATTCTTTTTGTCCACTCTACATGCTGATGTTCCTAAGTTACTTGTATGGTTCTACTCAGCTCTCCTCTTCTCTAACCTCTTCGCTTTTATTCCCTACTTGCTTATCCTCTCCTTTTGCACACTCCCTTTAAGTGATGTCTCCCTCCACTTTCATGGAGTAAGTACACTACACATCAGTAGTCTAGCCTGACTCCTTTCTTGCATTCGACCTGCCTTCTGGACATCATCTCTACTTCATACCTCAAAGACAGCATAAAACTTGACTCATGTAAAATGATGGGCAAAGAAGACAAAGGAAAGTGAGCAGAAATAATGATAGAGAGTTAGTAGAACAAAAGAGGATCATGGAAAGAGAAAGAAACACAAGTTGTAAATAAATTTTTATATTTTTATGTCTCTTTCTGTTTGCCCCTGCTGTATCTGGAATGTTCGCCATCCCCCCTCCCCCCCCCCGCCCCACACACACACACCACCTTTCTTCGTTAGCACAGTGATTCTCATAGTGTGAGATGCTGGCCAGCAGCACCAGCATCACCTGGGAATTTGTTAGAACGCAAATCAAATTCTCAGGCCCCACCCCAGACCTACTGCATCAGAAAGTCAGGGGTGGGGCCCAGCAATTTGTTTTAATAAGCTTTCCCAGTGATCCTGGTGCCTCTCAAGATTGAGAAGCTTGTGAACCACACACTCATTCTTCATGGTCCAGCATCAGTGTTCTGTCATCTGTAGAGCCCTCCCTGATCTTTTCAGACAGATTATTGACTTTCTCCTCTGTGTTCCCATAGTACTTTATTCATGTTAATTATGTACCACTTATTTATTATAGTTAGCTCTTTTAAGAGTCCTTCATCCCTCCACTGGTTAAACTTTCAGCCAAATGATAGACCTATGTAAGGGGAACAGTAACACCAGAGAGGTACAGACCCCTTAGAACAATCAACCATATGAGATCCAAAGGGCAGCACTTGGCCAGAGATAAAACTTAGAAGGCAGGATGAGATAGAAAAGAAACAGGAAACACAGGAAGAAATGGGAAGTGTGCTTTTATATTGTGGGAGTTGCAATCAATATCACAAATCAAAATGTATATGCTGTCTTCTTCTTCCTTCCTTCTCTTGACTCTGGCTTCTGAGTATAAAGAAATTACCAAGATGAGATCTTACCATCCAAAAGCAATGTTTTCATTAGAATCAAACTTTCAAAACTCTCATATCTATCTTTGTCAAGTGCAAAGACAAGTAGAACCCCAGAAGGAGCTATTTTATATATATATGTGTGTGTGTGTGTGTGTGTGTAATTATTACTTGATGCTAAGTGGATTTTCGACTCATAGCAACCCAGTGTGACAGAGTAGCCCTGCCCCACAGGGTTTTCTTTTTTAAAAAAATTTTATTGTGGTTTGGGTGTAAGTTTACAGAGCAAATTCACTTTCCATACAGCAGTTCACATACGCTTTGCCTCATAACATGGACTGCAATCTCCCACAATGCAACAGCTCTCCTCCCACTTCCTCCCCAGTTACCTTTTCCCTGTGTCCTTTCCTCCCATGTGCTCCTGCCCCCAAGCCGTCTCCCTGTGTGTACACAGCCCTTCTGTTCTCCCATGATTGATCTCTCCGAGGAGTGTATCTACCTAATGTAAACGTTCAGCTCATATGACTGACTTTTGTTTGGCTGGAAGCCACAGGAGTAGGTTCAATGCCAGACCTGAAGGGCAGCTAGGGGCCATAGTCTCAGGCGTTCCACCAGGCTCTATCAGACCAGCAAACCTAGTCCCTTTTTTTTTTTAATGATTTTGAGTTTTGTTCCACATTGTTCTCCCACTCTGTCCAGGATCTCCTACAGAGATCCCCACGGGGTTTTCTTGACTATAATCTTTATGGAAGCAGATCACCAGGTCTTTCTCCTGCAGAGCCCTGAGTAGATTCAGACCACCGACTTTTTGGTTAACAGCTGAGCATTAATCATTGCACCACCAGGGCTCCATATATACCATGTTTATTGCAGATAACATGCCCACACATGAAAAGTGCATAGCGTGCCTAAAACAGTAGCACACAATGGAGTTGTGTGGTTGACTAAAAAGTGTATAATGTGTGTTATTTCCATATAAATACAATATATGAATAATTGGTTACAGGGATTTGAACTTACTCCATAGTGGGAGCTGGTGTGTTTCTGTAAAGCTATCTTCACGTCTGATGCTCGAGCTTAAAGTTCACCAGTCAGACAGTAGGGAAGGGAAAGAAAAATATAAAGAGGTTGGGGTTGAGAGAAGAAGGACAAACTAGATCCCACAAGTATAAGCTGGGACTCATGAGCATAAACTGGAATCAACAAAACCTGTGTCAATTCTCACTGCCTCCAACCTTGATGACATGGGTATTCTAAGAGAAAGGGCTGCCTTTCATCATGGAGCTAGACACAATCCTGACCCAGGAGTCAGAGAAGCTGAGAGAGGACCCAGGGTAAGGG
>NW_006921759.1:3204506-3206019 GCF_000298275.1 Orycteropus afer afer
AAAAAAAAAAAAAAAAATTGGCTGCTACTTCACTTTTACCTCTAAATCTCTTGTGACAATGTCTCTGGGACCATCCTAACCTGAGGAAATTCTGGGAAATGTAGTTCAGGCTAGCCATGTTGGCATAGTATAAAGCCAGCACATATCCACGTGTCTGATTCTGAAATACCTGAGATTTGCTCTCTGAACTGGAAAGTTTGAGATACAATTTTTTTTTTTTCATTTTTTATTTTATTTTATTTTTTGCAGAAGACCACTGTGGGCTATATAATGAAAAAAAACCTCCCTAGATTCACTGGCAATGGAATTGGGCCTAGAAATTTGGATAGCAATTATATGGTGAAGACTAGGACATTCTGTTGTTGTTAGGTGCCATCGAGTTGGTTCTGACTCATAGTGACCCTGTGTACAACAAAACAAATGCCCAGTCATGCACCATTCTCACAATTGTTGCGAAGTTTGAGCCCATTGTTGTAGTTATTGTGTCAATCCCTCTCATTGAGGATTGTCCTCTTTTTTGCTGACCCTCCACTTTACTGAACGTGATGTCCTTCTCCAGGGACTGGTCCCTCCTGATAATATGCCCAAAGTAGATGAGACAAAGCCTTGCCATCCTCACTTCTTGGAGCAGTTTGGCTATATATCTTCCAAGATGGATTTGTTCATTCTTCTGGTAGTCCATCAAATATTCAGTGTTCTTTGCCAGCACCATAATACAAAGACATTAGTTCTTTCTTATTAATTGTCCAACTTTCACACGCATATGAGGCGACTGAAAATACTATTGCTTGGGTAAGTCGTCTTTAAACCAAACCAAACTCACTGCCATCAAATCGGAACCAACTCATAGTGACCCCTCCTTGGGTTTCTGAGGCGATATCACTATGGAAGTAGATTGCCCAGCCTTCCTTCTGAGGAATGTCTGGTGGGTTTGAACTGCCAGCCTTCTGGTTAGCAGTCAAATGCCTTAGGCACTATGCCACAGAGGTCTTCTTTAGGGGAGACAAAAGTCATGATTCTCAACAGAAGACCATCTGTCACCTGAGAAAACATATTTATGCCCAGTATATTGCCTTAACTGCGATAGGGTAGATTTTAGAAAGATTCTCAGAAAGAATTAAAAGCAAAACCATCTAAACTTACTTAATTAAAGCACCATCTAAGCATTATAATTAATTGAGATTTTCCTGTAAGTAGTGAGTATAATAAAGGATAATAAAATTTACTAGAATGTGGTAGGTAGCTTTTCAGTAGGTAAAGTCCTGAGTAAGTTTGTAAATTTCTGTTGTTATTGTCAGCTGCAGTCAAATCTGCCACCCACGCATGGTGACCCCACGTACAACAGGTTTGGACCTTGTGATCCATAGTGTTTCCATTGGCTGATTTTTTTTTTTTCCCCCTGAAGTAGATCAGCAAGCCTTTCTTCCTAGTCTATATTAGTCCGGAAGCTCCATTAAAACCTGTTTAGCATCATGGCAACATGCAAGCTCTGTAAGCCTTAGTATTCTCATCT
>NW_006921759.1:3206209-3207837 GCF_000298275.1 Orycteropus afer afer
CTTTGGCTACTCTCAGTGGCAGGACAATTTAGCTGATAGGATCTAGCATCGATTATCAAAAGAAATTTGCTTTGTTTTTCTTATTTTTATGCTCCCTTTAAATTCAAATATAGTTGCCTTCAATACCAATGCCAAAATGTATTCCTGTACTACCCTGTAAAAGTCCTCTTTCCTTTGGTAAGAAATTACCTCTTCAGCTTTTCTTCACTACCTGCTCTACCAAGCAGTGAGGGGCAGGGAATTCTGGAGGTGTGGGTGATTTTAAGTAGGTTGTTTTGAGAAGGCCTCCCCAAGAAGGTACCATTTAGTGAGGGGTTGCAGGGGTGTAGAAGCAGCCATGGAGATATCTGGGGGAGGGGCGACAGGCAGACAGTCAGCATGTGTGTAGCCTGTCCAGGGAGGTGCCTGATATGTTCAGGGGACACAAGGAAGAGTGAATGGTGGGTAAAGCCAGAGAAGAAGGGTGCTTAAAGGTAAGAGCTTGGACTTTCACTCTTAGCAGACTGTTGAGCTGGAGTCCCTGGTGCAAAGAGTTAATGTACTTGGCTGCTAACCAGAAAGTTGCAGGTATGAGTCCACCCAGGGATATCTCAAAAGAAAGGCTTGGTGACCTACTTCTGAAAAATCAACCTTTGAAAACCGTGTGGAGCATAGTTCTACTCTGATGTACAAGGGATCACCATGAGTCAAGGTTGACTCCATAGCAATTGGTTCATTTGGTTAAGGTGTTGAGCTAAAGAGAAACATCATCCAACCTTCAGAAAGGTACTCTCTGGCTGCTGTGATGAAAAGTGATTAGTTTTGGGATGTATTTTGGCTCAGCATTTCCTAACAAATTGAATATGGGGTGTGCAAGAAAGGGACAAGTCTAAGATGACTCAAAGGCTTTCGCTTGAGAAACCGGAGGAATGGAACCTCCACCAACGGAGAAAGGGAGATGGCAGTGGAGCAGGTTTAAGGGAATAAGTCAACAGGACATCTCTATGTACTGACATATAAATGTGCCCACGATATACTATTAAGTAGAAGTTTTTATACTTATACATGTGGCAGAAAAAGCCTGGGAGGAGGCCTACCACTTTTCTATTGCTTGTTTTAGTGGAAAATATTTTCATTTTCCTTCTCTGACAGGTTTCTACCTTATACAGTGTCCAGCTCTGGAAAATTTTACTATATGATTACCTGTTAACAGTTATTTGTTTAGGGTGTGACATTACTGTGGACTTTTACTTTCCACATTCCACTTTTTAATTCTCTATGTATACAGTGCAGAAGTCCAGATGATGTGATGGGATTAAAAATGCATGAGACTTTGTTCTTGCCTTCCATGTGTATAGGAAGGCAGAGAACAAAGCTGGTTTAGACAGGGTATTCATACCCAGTGAGTCTACCCAGATCTGAGGTCTAGGCCTTAGCTATGCGGGTTTTATTGTTCACTGGAGGGGCTATAACTCTTGAGATGACTATCAATAACAAATTTATAAGACCAATTTCTTAATTTAAAAAAAAATCATTTTTTAAAAATAATATGTTTTTGGAGGCGGGGCAAGATGGCGGACTAGGCAGAAGGATTGCACAGACCCTCTTCAACAAAGAAAAGGGAAACCAATTAACACAGACACAGAAGA
>NW_006921759.1:3211002-3212528 GCF_000298275.1 Orycteropus afer afer
TTTGGTCAATGACATGAGACAAAGTATATGTGAACTGCTGTATGAAAAGTGAATTTACTCTGTAAATCTTCACCCAAATCCTAATAAAAAATAAAATAAAATAAAATAAAATAATAATATGTTTTTGGTGAAAGTTTACATAGCAGGTCAGGTTCCCTTTAACACTTTCCACACCAATTAATCAATGATATTAGTTACATTTTTCAGTGTGTCAACATTCTCATTGGTGGTGTTCTGATTGTTCCATTCCTGTACTCTAGTTTCCCTGCCCCCTTATCTTCTCATATTTACATTAGAATAAATGTTAACCTTTTGGACTCATACAGATTTTTTTTTTTAGTACAACACTCATCTAATGAGTAATATCCTTTATTTTGTGTGTCACTCTGCTTTTTGTTCAAAGGTGATTTCAGGATAGTTTTGGTTCAAAGTTTAAAGAGTGTCCCATGGTTATAGTCTCATGGAGTCCTTTATTCTCAGGTGGTCCAGTTAGTTTGGCCATTTTTAAGAATTTGAGTTTTACCTGCATTTTTCTCCCCTTCTAGCCAGGATTGTCTCTTGTGCCCCTAGTCACATTGCTCAGTGGTGGTAGCTGGGCACCATCTAGATCTTCTGGTCTCAGGGTAGTTGAGCTCATGTTCCTGTAGACTGTTAGCCTTGTAGACTCATTTCTTCTCTGTGACTTGATCCTTCTTACTCTTTTGCTCCTGCCGAGTAGACACCAATAGTTGTATCTTAGATGGCTGCTTGCAAACTTCTAAGACCCTAGGCACTACTCACTTATGAGACCAATTTTAAACCAGTGTGGAAATAAATGTATGAATTCACAATGGAAAATGAAGTAGCTTTAGCTTTATTTATTAATAAACATACAAACAAACCAAACTCACTGCCATCGAGTCAATTCCAACTCCTGGTGACTCCCATTGGGTTTCTGAGGTGGTAAATCTTTTATATGCCGAGTGGCTGGTGGGTTTGAACCGCAAACCTTCTGGTCAAATGCCTTAGGCACTATGCCCCAAAGCTCCTTAGAGAGTGGAAGAATTACCATTTTGACCAGCACCTGTGGTATAACTCATCCACTGAGCAGCTGCCAGCTTGTTTGATGAGGAGATCTAAGTTTGGGGTTTGATGGTCCTGTGCTCTAGCCTAGCACTCAGCTTAATGTGCTACCATTTGCCACACATGATTCTACCTGAATTTGCCTCTCAGGTCTCCAGTGCCTCTTGAGTTTACTGAGTGTATCTGGCATCCAGGCATTTGGGTGGTGTGTTTCTTGTTTTGCTCTGGTTTGTTCCATGTTTGGTTATTTTTCTTCACTGAATGAGGCCTGAAGTGTTGGGTGTCAGAGCCTGGCAAGAGGAGAGGCAGCAGCATTGTGAGGTATCTTTGCTTGTTTTAGGTCTTGGAGCTGTGACTGTGGAACCCAGAAGTACTGTTGTGATGCTATTTCAAAGCTGTGGACTAGGGGCTCCAGGGCACAAGGATTTCATTTTCAGTTAGCTCCTGGTTAGACTGCTTTATAG
>NW_006921759.1:3212678-3243290 GCF_000298275.1 Orycteropus afer afer
CATGACCAGAGTGAGCACTTAATTGTCATCTGTGAAATAAAATTAGTAGTGTTCCCAGCCTTTTTCTACCCCCCAGGATACTATGAGTATTTATTTGACTCAAGATCTATGAAATACAGCTAACTCTTTAGGGAAAAGTATGTGTGTGTATTTAGAAAATCCTTGTAATATATATATACACACACACACACACACATATGTGTGTGTGTGCATGTGTGTGTATATGTCACAACATTTGTTGTTACTATTAGTTGCCATTGAATTGATTCTGACTCATGTTGACCCCATGTATGCAAAGTGGAAATGCTCTGTAAGGTTTTCAAGGCTGTGAACTTTCAGAAGCAGTTTGCAAGACCTGTCTTCCAAGATGCCTCTGGGTGGTTTGAACCATCAACATTTTGACTAGTAGCTGAGCACTTATATAACTGTGTTTGTGTATAAACATTGCTGAGCAAAGAAGCAATGATTTTTTTCTGCCATGTACTTGGAGAACCAACCTAGTCCTTTGGAACTCTTGAGTACTATCTGATTCACAGGGCAGGATTTTGTTAAGTTAATATCACCTGTGAATCACCTCTGGTGGTGTAGTGCCTAAAGCATTTGACTGCTAACCAGAAAGCTGGCGGTTCAAGTCCACCAGCCACTGCTTGGAAGGAAGGTTGGGTGATCTACTTCTGTAGAGATACTGCCTCGGAAACCCAAGGAGGGGTCTCTATGAGTTGGATTGGACTCGATGGCAGTGAGTTTGGTTTGGTTTGGTTTGTGAATCAATGTACCTCTCAAATAGCTCATGAACAGAGTGGCTTTCTCATTCTTAATTGGGAACAGTGGTGCAGTGGTTAAAGCATTTGGCTGCTAACCAAAAAAAGATTGAATGGTTCAAACCCACCAGCACTCTGAGGGAGAAAAATGAGTCAGTCTACTTTGTAAAGATTTACACTCTTGGAAACCCTATGGGCAGTTCTCCTCTGCCCTATCAGGTAGCTATGAGTCAGAATTGACTCAGTGGCAGTGGTAGGATCAGAGAAGATGTTTGGGTTGCAATTAACAGAATATCTGACTGTGTTAGTTAGAGTAAAAGCTTCAGTTTCTATAACAAGAAACCTGACTAGTATATGTCTGTAAAGTGAAATGTACATTTTCCTTCATGTATCAGCCTAGGGTGAGTGTTCCATATCAGTGGGGGAGGGGTGGTTCAGGACAGCCAAGCCATCTTCAACCTAGCTTTTGGTCATCACCATCCCAGCCCATAGGAAATGGGTGTCTGAGTGGTGTATGTATGTGCGTGGCCAGAAAGTAGCACATATCCCTTCTGCTCACATTCCATTGGCAAGAATTTAGTCCCATGGTTCCTTCACAGTGCAGAGGAGGCTGGATAGTGTAGTGTAGATGGGCAGCCATATGCCTAGCTATTACTCTAACCCAATGGAAGAAGAGGAGAGTAGATTTTCATAGACACCTAGCAGTCTTTGCCACAGTCAGCCTCTCTGGCCACTAGGTGTCTGTGAAAGCCCTGTTTCCTACACATAGATCATACTCATTTCATCTGCAGGCGAGACAAACCAAAGCCCCATCCAGTAAATGAACCACCTCAAAGCCCATGGTTTTGGAATAATACACAGTCCTTTCTATCAGCTTCAGATTTGGTTCCTAATGGTCTGGCAACCTGTGAACTAAAGACAAACACTCTTCCCTTTTATATACATATGCACACTCCATATGCAATGCTGGAACCAACCCATTGCTGTTGAGTCTATTCCAACTTATGGTGATCACGTATGTTACAGGGTAGAACTGAGCTCCGTAGGGTTTTCTTGTTCGTGATCTTTATGGGAGCAGATTGCCAGACTCTTCTTCTGCAGTGCTGTTGGGTGGTTTGAACTGCCAACCTTTTGTTTAATAGTTGTGTGCAAACTGCTTGCACTACCCAGGGACCTTCAATGGTGGAACGGGGTAGAAAAACCATAATTAAAACTCCCATTTGAAAAAGGGGGGAAACAAATGCACACAGCAGCCACTGGTCCATTGCAATGTTGGAATCCTGGAGCAGGCAATGTTGTTGTTGTTGTTGTTATGTGCTGTCGAGTCGGCCCCGACTCATAGCGACCCCTCCTTGGGTTTCTGAGGCAGTATCACTACAGACGTAGGATTGCCCAACCTTCCTTCCGAGGAGTGGCTGGTGGGTTTGAACCACCAGCCTTCTGGTTAGCAGTCAAGTGCTTTAGCCACTATGCTACCAGAGCTCTTGGAGTAGGCAATAGAAGGGGATAATTAATGCCCTGATTAGATCCTCGTTCAGCTCTTCAGGAGGAACTCCCAGCTTTGCCCTGAGAGAAGGAGGCTGGCTTTTCCTGTTCAATTTCCTCTCTGAACAAATGTGAAATAGGTGTTGGGGATATGCCTTCCTTGGTGGGGTGGAAATTTGCTGGTCGCAGGATGCAACCATCACAAGATTTTACTGGCTTGGTTGTGGTCCCTTTGGTAATAATTCCCCTCAGAAATTTATCTGGCTTCTGATTTGTTAGCTTCCCACCCGTTCGTATGCCAGTATTCACAATTTAGTTCTTTTCAAGATGTGGCTCTTAAGCCTGCTTTGTTTCTTTGCTTCCTTGCCCTCAGTGCTTCCCTGTCTCCTTTTAGTGGCAGCTTACTGAGGCCTCAGAAACAACAGACTTGAGAATGAAGGCAGCATTCTTATCTTATCTCTAATCTCTGCTTGAGGTACAAAGGCCATTGGCTTTCCAACCCTGCAAGGCCCCAAATTTCTAAAATCTTCCTCTTCCTTTGCATTTCTGTTTGCAAGTCAAATCAGTTCTGCCCTAGGCTATTCTCTTTCTTATGCTATAATACCTTGGGGAAAACTTGAAAGAGCAGCTAATGCATACTAATACACAGGTTCTTTTCAATTTCTTCTAAAGGCATATGCTCAATAGGAATGTGGTTTGCCTTCCAAGTTTTGTCAGGTGATAGCTTTAGTGAGAAAGTTTGGCTACAGCACAGCAAAGGTCTTCAGCCGGCTTTACCTGTTCCCTGGCTGTCTACTGCTGAAATGCTCCTTGGAAGCGAGAATGGCCAGGCTTCATCTCACCTACTTGGTCATATTGTCAGGAGGGACCATTGTCTGGAGAAGGATATCATGCTTGGTAAAGTGGAGGGTCAGCATAAAAGGGGAAGACTCTCAATGGGATGGATTGACACAGTGACTTCAACGATGGGCCCAAGTGCGGCGAGGACTGAGAGGATGGCACAGGACCAAGCAGTGTTTTGTTCTGTTGTACATAGGGTTGCTATGAGTCGGAGCCGCCTCAACAATACCTAACAACAACTGCCCAATTGTTAAACCAGTGCCCTGAGTTTAAGGGTTTTTTGTTTTGTTTTGTTTTTGTTTTTACTTTTTTATTATAAATGTACAGAAAAGCAGAAACAATAGTATAGTGCACACCTGTATATCCATTGCCAAATTTAATAATTAACACCTTGCCATATCATATTCTTTTGATAAAGTGTTTTGAAGCAAGTTTTAGACAGTATGCCAATTGATCCCTTAATACTTCAGTAAGCACCTCTAGAAAAAAAGAAAATAGAGACTTTCTCCTATATAACTCAATACCATTATGATATGAATCTTCAACTTACATTTCATTGAACAGAACAGGGCAGCATATAATTGCAAGGGAAGTTGTAAGTATAGTGTAGCCGAGTAGCCATTTGCCCAGTTATAATGGAAGAACTCACTGCTGTCGAGTCGGTTCCAACTCATAGCAATGCTTCCTTGGGTTTCCGCGTTAGTATCATTATAGAAATAGATTGCCCCATCTTCCTTCCAAGGAGTGGCTGGTAGGTTTGAACCGCCAGCCTTCTGGTTAGCAGTCAGATGCCTTAGGCACTACGCCACTAGAGCTCTTATAATGGAAGAAGAGGAATAGCTTTTGGTACTATACAAAACCTACAGTAATAAAAACTTTTAATTGTTTCACATTACAAGATGTTTGGAAGTTAGTGGTTTGGGGAGTTTGGTGCAGTGACTTGATGTTACCAAGGACTCAGTTCTTACCGTTTTCTGCTCTGCTTTGAGTGCTTGTGTTTGTTGTTGCATAGCTACAGAATGGCTGCTATAGTGCTAGGCATCATATTTTCACTACAGCATCCCAAATAGAAAAGAAGAGTGAGTAGGAAAGGGGCAGGCTCTCCATTATCAGGGAAACAAGCTCTTTCCATTAGCTACTCAGTAGATTACTCAGTTTATATCTGTCTCATTAGGGGAAGTCGTTGGCCAAAGGAATCTGAAAAGTACTCTGTAAAGAAAAGCAAAAGAGCATTGATTGGCACAAGTCAATCATGATTTATATTCTTGGACTGAATACAGTGTTCTCCTGAATAAAATTAGAGTTCTAGTAATCTATTGCTGTCAAGTCTATTCCAAGTCATAGCGACCCTATAGGATTGAGTAGAACTGCCCATAGGAGTTTCCAAAGATGCAATCTTTATGGAAGCAGACTGCCACATCCTTCTCCCAGGGAGCGATTGGTGGGTTTGAACTGCTGACCTTTCAGTTAGCAGCTGAGAACTTAACCACTGCATTACCAGGTCTCCTGTAGAGTTGCATTAGCTAAGCAAAAGGGGAGAAGCAACTGTTAGGTTGGCAATTATATCTGCCACATGTGGCAATATTTTTATTATTTAAGCTATAAATGGACTCTGAGGAGGAACTTGGCTTAGAACCTTTAAGAAGATGTTGTTGGATTGAAGTACTAATAGAAGGGAGTTCTTTCTGGGATTATTCTGTGAATGATGTGGAGAGAGTGTGTCCTGTCTATTTCTCAGCAGATGATCCTTTGGGCCACTAACATAAAAAGATCCCTATAGTCATCTGTCAGTTGAATGAAGATGATTGCTTTTAGGAATCAAGAGCGCAGTGGAGAAAAACCAGTCTGCATTGATTGGTTCTACTTAGGAGTCATCTTTTTCTTTTTTTTAAGATAGTAATAGTTTGCAGAAATCTTTACTAATTAATATATTGTTTCTTGCCACTGCAAAAATATTGTATAATAATTGACCACATAGATTGAATAATACTCTTTATATTTGTCTGATTAGGGGAAGTCATATTCTAAAGGTGACACCAGGTCCTCCAAAATGTCTTGCTTTCCCAAACTTAGGATTCAGTGAAAACAAAATTTTAACTGTCAGCGTAATGAGTGTGACTTATTTGTTGGTTTTATTCTATATCTCTCCATGCTGATTTATATCTGAGAATCTGTAAACATTTTAGGAAAAGAAAACAAAACAGATCTTGTCATTACCTCTTATAATTGCAAATTAATTACAACATAGTATAAGCCCTTCCCATTTTCCCATGATATACATGGAAAATAACTTAAGTTTCCCAGAAGGTTAAGAAACATCAAGGAAAAACATCAGGGATGCTCTTGGTCCATTGACACCATGACAGTCCTGGTCATGTGACTCATTAATCTTTCCTGCTCCATTCCAGCTGGCCCTGAGAGCAAAATGAAAAATTACTGTGGCAGAGAGCTCATTTCCTGATTAATTACAAAATGAAAAGAAAATAACTGGCCTCTGAACAGCAGTTGCAGTGGAGTATTGCTAACATTTATTGGAGGCTTGCTGTGTGCTAGGAACTGTTAGGAGTTCTTTAAATGCATTTTCAATCCTCATAAGAACCCTGTGAATAGGTACTGTCATTATCTCCACTTTGCTGATGAAGAAACTGAGGCACAGAGAGGACTGATTTAAGGTCACACAGTTAGTAAGTGGCAGAGCTGATTATGATGCTCCAGAGTCCATTATCCTAGGTAGTGTAAAATCCGTCCAAATTCATAACAGACTTCCTGCCCCAAAAAGCTTTATCTAACTTTTTTGTCACTTCACAGTCACTTTTATTAATGGTTTCTCACAAATAAAGTTTGAAAAGCTGTAAAAGAAGATGATGATCCAGTGGACTCTACATTTCCATTTGTAGATTGAAACTAGAATGGAGTTTTACCATTGCTTGACAGAAAAGAAAGTTTGTCTTCAAGGATCATCATTGTTAGCAGTATGCAGTATTCTTTGATTACTTTGTTAGCTTATGCTCTAAGAACCTCTTTTAGAACGAATTAAAGTAGTTCGAGTCTTATGTAGCAAGCTAATAAGGACTTTACACCTTGTTTGCTTCTGTGAGGTCCTACATTTTCAAACGGCTAGGTATTCTTTGGGATGTCTTCAGCTAAAAGACTTCCTCTAGAGAACCATAATGTCAACACTAGGAGCCACCGCAAATTTTTTGATACAGTTCATTTCCTTTCTGAGGAAATTTGAGAACTTCAGACACAGCCGATTGCAAAGGGAGCAGGTAGGAGATCCATATTTTCACCATCTGACTCAAAGTGTTGAAGAGCACCCGTAGGCACAGACAAGGTAAAAGAGAGCAAAGATCACTCAAACTTTGGCAATGATATTGTTGGAAGAAAAGAATCCATGATAGAAATGTACAGAGAGTTGGCAGTGTTGGCTCTTAAGAAGACTGGACCATCTGGATAACAGCTTTGAAATCATTTGGAAGAGAGGCTTCCAAACCAGATCTAAATGCCAGAACTCTTTCAAGGTTTATGAAATTCTGGCTCCATTCCTCCTTTTGTCAGAAACACATTAGTGGCATTGTTCCAGATATAGTTAACCAACTGTTGTTGTTGTTAGGTGCTGTCAAGTTGGTTCTGACTCACAGTGACCCTGTGTACAACAGAACAAAACAGTGCCTGGGCCTGCACCAACCTCACAATCGTTGATATGTTTGAGCCCATTCTTGGAGCCACTGTGTCAGTCCATCTCATTGAGGGTCTTCCTCTTTATTGCTGACCCTTTACTTTACCAAGCGTGTCCTTCTCCAGAGACTTGTTCCTCCTGATAACATGTCTAAAATACACAAGATGAAGTCTCACCATCCTTGCTTCTAAGGAGCATTCTGGCTGTACTTTTTCCAGCATGTTTGTTCTTCTGGTAGTTGGGACATAAGAACAATTATCCTGAGTTTTTTAACGATGAGATAGTGTTTGAAGATTAGTATCAATGGATTAAATATTATACCAAATAGAAAATAAGTGTAATTCAGAATGCAAAAATAAAACTGTATTGATAATATGTAGTATCTTCCTTTCCTCCCTTTTTCCTTTAAGGGACAAGAATATTCTCCCAGCTTGTAGGTGCCTTGTTGATTTAGCTCAAAGAAATCCTCAAATTCAAAAGAGTAGAACTTGCCCTTTCCAGAAAATGTGAATAAGCTTAGGGTGACACTTTCCTGTGCTACTTGGAGCAATGGACTGGTTTATTTTAATGGTTTCTGGAAGGATGGAAGAAAGAGAACTACTCGGTTTTAACTTTTTAATTTCAGATAACATTGAGGCAAAGTGACAAGAGTTCATTAAATAGATCTATTCACTTATGTACAGAGGTACTTCGGCTCAAGTATTTGAACCAGTCAAGCTGTGAAACCAAAACAAATCAAATCATCATCTCCTGGCACCTCCAGGAGTCCTTCTCCAGCACAGAGATCAGAGAACACATCAGTGATGTTTCTTTCTGCAGGCTCTTTGGTTACATTATAACCTGAGTATGGACCAATGAAGGACAAATAGATCCTTTAGGTCAAGAAGAGAGAAGTGTATATAACTGAGTCCCTGCTTTGGTTAATACAGTTCCATAAGGGAGGGAGAAAGAAGTAAAGGTCAAGATATGTCAGATGGAGCTTTGGTGGGTAAACAAAACCAGTAACTGGTCCTGAAAGAGATTTGTACTTTGATCTTCAGGTCTCCATGGTAACTCAAAGGTGGATAGGGGGATGGAGTAGGTAAGGAATCTGTCCCCTTTTACTTACCTACATATCTCTCTGTTTTCTTGTTCTTAAGCTTATGCTTGTGGTTGCCATTGCAACTGGTGTGGTAGGATATATTGTGGCTAAAATGTATGTATGTACTTTATTATAAGAATCTTCCTTTACTACTTGGTCAACTTAGATCATCACATATTTCCTTATCCTTGTGAAAGTGACTTATAAACTGTCCAAGGTCTAACCAAATTTGATAAAATAATATATATCTATGGTCTAAAAAGCTATGACCAGATCACAGATTTAAATGTAAAG
This sequence comes from Orycteropus afer afer, assembly GCF_000298275.1. Classification (NCBI taxonomy): domain Eukaryota; kingdom Metazoa; phylum Chordata; class Mammalia; order Tubulidentata; family Orycteropodidae; genus Orycteropus; species Orycteropus afer. The sequence goes on from NW_006921759.1 coordinate 3,220,819, forward strand.
TGCAAAACTATAATATTTTAGAAAAAAATAGAACATCGTCAGGATCTAGTGCTAGGTAAAGAGTTTGTAGGCTTGACACCAAAAACACGATCCATAAAAAGAAAATTCGATAAATAGCATCTCATCAAAATTAAAAAAAAAATACAAAAAAACCTTTTGCTCTTCAAAAGACCCTGTTAATGGAATGAAGAGGTAAGCTATAGACTGGAAGAAAATATTTGCAAGCCACATACCTAACAAAGGATTAGTATCTGGAATATGTGAACTCTCACACTCTTTTTTTTTTAAGTCTCAACAATAAAAATATATAAAATCTGTGGTAGTTGAGATTATGTGTCAACTTGATTGGGCTTGGTTTTGAGTGGTTGGGCAACTGGATGTAGTATTCCCCATGATGAGACTGGTAATCAGCTCCATGGTGGAGTCTACTGTGAGCAGCTGAGTAGCTGCCTTAGGGATGTAGCCTGCTTCCTGTATATAAAGAAAAGCTTTAAGAATGGTCTGTACAGGCATATGAGTTGAACATGTACCTGATGTAGATACACTCCTTGGAGAGAACAATCATGGGAGAAAGAAGGGCTGTTAATGCACAGGGAGACAGTTCAGGGGGCGGTAGTGTACGGAGGGATGGACACAGGGAAGAGGTAACTATCGGGAGGAAGTGGGAGGGGAGCAGTTGCATTGGGGTAAATTGTAGTCAATGTCATGAAACAACGTGTATGTGAACTGCTGTATGGAAAGTGAATTTACTCTGTATATTTTCACCCAAATCACAATAATAATAGTAAAAAAAGAATGGTCTATAGCTTTTGGCATGCTTGAATTCTGCATGTAGCCAAGTTGTTATTCAACACCCTGCCATGTTGTCTGCCGATCTGGGGACTCTTAATGGACTTGAATCAATGGCCTGCCATGTAGTTTGGTTGTATCAAGACTGTGCCTTTTTACTTGTTGAACTTGGATTTGTCACCTTAGCAGCCAACAGCTGCCCAAGTGAAGAAAGCCTCCAGCTTCAGTGGGCTGGATTGCTCTGGCTAGGACTTCCAATACAGTGCTGAAAAGAAATGGTGATAGAGGGCATCCATGTCTGGTTCCTGTTTGCAGGGGGAATTGTTTCAGTCTCTCTCCATTGAGAATAATGTTGGCTATTGGTTTTGCATATATGTCCTTTATTATGTTGAGGAATGTCCCTTCTATTCCTGTTTTGCGGAGAGTTTTGATGAGGAAGGGGTGTTGGATTTTGTCAAATGCCTTTTCTGCATCGATTGATATGATCATCTAGTTCTTTTCCTTTGTTTTATTTATGTGATAGATGACATTGATTGTTTTTCTAACGTTGAACCATCCTTACATACCTGGTATGAACCCCACTTGGTCATAATGTATTAGTTTTTTGATATGTGGTTGGAGTCTGTTGGCTAGGATTTTGTTGAAGATTTTTGCATCTATATTCCTGAGGGCTATTAGTCTGTAGTTTTTGTTTTTAGTGATGTCTTTGCCTCGTTTTGGAATCAAGGTTATGCTTGCTTCATAAAATGAATTAGGCAGGATTCCATATTTTTCTATGTTCTGGAATAGTTTGAGTAAGATTGGTGTCAGTTCTCATTTGAACATTTGGTAGAATTCTCTGATGAAACCATCTGGGCCAGGGCTTTTTTTGTTGTTGGTAATTTTTTTATGACCTATTCAATTTCCTCTTTTGTTATGGGTCTGTTCAACTTCTTCACCTCAGCCTCTGCTCATTTAGGTAATTAGTATGTTTCTAGAAATCTGTCCATTTCTTCTAGATTTTCGAATTTGTTGGAGTACAGTTCTTCATAGTATTTTGATACTACCCTTTTTATTTCAGTTGATTTTGTTGTGATGTCACCCAGTTTGTTTCTTGTTTGTGTTATTTGTTTTCTCTCCTTCTTTTCCTTTGTTAAATGTGCCAGTAGTTTGTCAATTTTGTTAATCTTTTAAAACAACCAACCTCTAGTCTTGTTGATTTTTTCTGTTGTCTTTCTATTTTCTGTTTCTTTTATTTCTGCTTGAATCTTTATTTCTTTTCTTCTGGTGATTGTAGGCTTCTTCTTCTTCTTCTTCTTCTTTTTTTTTTTTTTTTTTTTTTTTTTTTTTTTTTGCTGCTCTTTTTCTAATTATTGGAGATGTTGGTTTAGGTGTTGATTTGAGGTCTTTCTTCTTTTTTGATGTGTTCATTTATTGCTATAAATTGGCCTCTGATGACTGCTTTTTCTGTGTCCCAATGATTTTGGTATGTTGTGTTTTCATTCTCGTTTGATTCAAGGAATTTTTTAAGTTCATTTTTATTTCTTCCATTACTCAGTCATTTTTAAGGAGGGTGTTATTCAGTTTCCATGTGTTTGCTCTTTTGCCATTGATCTTCCTATTGCTGATTTCTAATTTTGTATCATTGTGGTCTGAGAAGATGCTTTGCAGTATTACAATGTTTTTAAATTCATTGAGGCTTGCCTTATGACCTAATATATGGTCTCTCATGGAGAATGTTCCATGTGCACTGGAAAAGACTGTATATTGTGCTGTTTTTTGGTGAAGTGCTCTGTAGATATCTATAAGGTCAAGTTGGTGGATTGTATTGCTTAGTTCTTCTCTGTCTTTCTTGAGTTTCTTTCCAGTTATTCTATCTTTCATTGAAAGTGGTGTATTGAAATCTCCTACTATGACTATGGAGTCATCTATTTGTCTTTTCAATTCTGTTAAAGTCTGACTTATGTATTTTGGGACTCTTTCACTGAGTGGATAGATATTTATTATGGTTATGTCCTCTTGTTCAATTGATCCTTGAATCATTATATAATGTCCTTCCTATGGTGTTTTGTGTCTTAAACTCAATTTGATCAGAAATTAGTATCACCATTCCTGCTGTCTTTTGATTGCCATTTGCTTGATATATGTTTTTCCAACCTTTGATTTTTAATCCTTTTTTGTCTTTGTCTCTAAGGTGTGTCTCTTATAGACAGCATGTTTGTGGGTTATGTTTTCTTATCCATTCTGCAACTCTCTGTCTCTTGAGTGGTGCATTTAATCCATTTACATTCAGTGTCATTATTGACAATTATAAATTTGTTGCTGTCATTTTGTTATGTGTTTTTTTCATGGTATTGCTGATTTCTTTGTTCCATACAGTTTTCCATGCTGAGCTCATTTTGTTTATGAATCATGTTATCACTTCCTTCATTGCTGTTGTTTTAGTATTTGCTAAATATTTGCGCTTGTCCTCTTTTTTATTGTAATGTGAAGGTTTTTCTTTTTTTTTTTTGAGGTTACCAAGTGATTTATAATTTTCTCCCTGAGTGTAGAACAGTCCATTCTGTCTTGCCACTCTCTTGACTTCCTCACCATTTAGCAGTTCTGTAACTACACTATCTTTTCCCCCTTTTTTTTTTTTTTGTTGTTGTTAGGTGCCATCGAGTTGTCTCTGACTCATAGCAACCCTATGCACAACAGAAGAAAACACTGCCCAGTCCCATGCCAGCTCTGTGATCTCTGCTATACTTGAGCCCATCACCACAGCCAGTATATCAATCCATCTCGTTGAGGCCTTTCCCCTCTTTCATCAACCCTCCACTTTACCAGTCATGACATCCTTCTCCAGGGAATGGTTCCTTCTGATAACATGACCAAAGTAGGTGAGACAAAGTCTGGCCATTCTCGTTTCCAAGGAGCATACTGGCTGTACTTCCTCCAGGACAAATTTGTTAGTTCTTTTAGCAGTCCATGGTACTCTCAGCACTCTTTGCCAGCACCACAACTCAAAAGCATTCATTCTTCTTTGGTCTTCTTTATTCATTGTCTAGCTCTCACATGTATATGAGGCAATTAAAAATATCATGGCTTGTGTCAGGAGCATCTTACTCCTCAAGGAGACATCTTTGCTCCTCAGCACTTGAAAGAGTTCTTTTGTAACTGACTTGCCCAGTGCTATACATCATCTGATGTCCTAACTGCTGCTTCCATTTGTGTTGATCATAGAACAAAGCAATATGAAGTCTTTGACAGCTTCAATCTTTTCTCCATTTATCGTGATGCTGCATACAGGTTCAATTGTGAATATTTTTGTTTTCTCTATATTGAGATGTAATCCATACTGCAGACTGTATTCTTCAATCTTCATCAGTAAGTGCTTCAAGTCATCCCACATTCAGCAAGCAAAGTTGTGTCGTCAGCATATCGTAGGTTGTTAATGATTCTTCCTCCAATCCTGATGCCACGTTCTTCTTAATATAGTCCAGCTTCTCAGATTATTTGCTCAGCATACAGATTGAATAAGTCTGGTGAGAGGATCCAACCCTGACATGCTCCCTTCTTGATTTGAAACCATACAGTGTCTCCTTGTTCTGTTTGAATGACAGCCTCCTGGTCTATGTACAGATTCCTCATGAGTACAATTAAGTGTTCTGGAATTCCCATTCTTCTCAGTGTTATCCACAATTTGTTATGATTCACACAATCAAATGCTTTTGCATAGTCAATAAAACACAAGTAAACATCTTTCTGGTATGTTTTGCTTTGAACCAAGATCCATCTGACATCTGCAGTGATATCCCTTGTTCCACTGAATCCAGCTTGTACCTCTGGGAGTTCTCTGTCAATATACTGCTGCAACCATTTTTGAATTATCTTCAGTAAGATTTTACTTGCATGCAATATTAATCATATTGTTCCGTAATTTCCACATTCTGTGGGATCACCTTTCTTTGGAATGAGTAAAAATATGGATCTCTCCCAGTCAGTTGGCCAGATAGCTGTCTTCCAAATCTCTTGGCATAACCAAGTGAATGCCTCCAGTGGGGCATCCGTTTGTTGAAACATCTCATTGTGTATTCCGTCAATTCCTGGAGCCTAGTTCTTCAGCAGTTACTTCAATGCAGCTTTGACTTCTTCCTTCGGTACCATTGGTTCTTGATCATATGCCACCTCCTGAAATGGATGAAGATCTACCAGTTCTTTTTGGTACAGTGACTATGTATTCCTTCCATCTCTTGATGCTTCCTGCAGCGTTCAATATTTTGCCCATAGAATCTTTCAGTATTGCAACCCAAGGCTTAATTTTTTCCCTCAGTTCCCTCAGCTTGAGAAATGCCAAGCATGTTCTTCCCTCTTGGTTTTCTAAGTCCAGGTCTTTGCACATTTCATTATAGTAATTGGCTTTGTCTGCTCAAGCTGTTCTTTGAAATCTTCTGTTCAGCTATTTTATCTTGTCATTTCTTCCATTTGCTTTGGCTACTCTCCACTCAAGGGCAAGCTTCAGAGTCTCTTCTGACATCCATTTTGGTCTTTTCTTTTTTTCCTCATCTTTTTAATGACCTCTTGCTTTCTTCATGGATGATGTTCTTAATGTCATCCCATTCTGGTTTTCAGTCATTGGTGTTCAATGCATTGAATCTATTCTTTAGCTGGTCTCTAAATTCAGGAGGGATGCATTCAAGATCATATTTTGGCTCTCGTGGACTTGTTTTAATTGTCTTTAACTTCTAGTTGAAGTTAAAGATATGAGCATATGAGCAGTTGATCATCTGTTCCACAATCAGCTCCTGGCCTTCTTTTGCCTGAAGATATTGAGCTTTTCCATCACCTCTTGCCAGAGACATAGTCAATCTGATTCCTGTGTATTCCATTTGGTGAATTCCATGTGTTTAGCTGCCATTTGTATTGTTGAATAAAAAGGTATTTGCTATGAGTAAGTCGTTAGTCTTGCAAAATTCTATCATGTGATCTCCAGCGTTATTTCTGTCACCAAGGCCAAATTTTCTAACTACGTTGATTCTTCTTTGTTTCCAACTTTTGCATTCCAGTCACCAGTGATAATTAACACATCCTGATTGTATGTTTGGTCAATTTCAGACTGGAGAAGTTGATAAAAATCTTCAATTTCCTCATCTTTGGCTTTGGTGGTTGGTGCATAAATTTGAATAATAGTTGTATTAACTGATCTTCCTTGTAGGTGTATGGATATTATCCTATCACTGACAGCACTGTACTTCAGGACAAATCTTGAAATATCTTTTGTGATGATGAGTGCCACACCATTCCTCTTCAAATTGTCATTCCTGGTATGACATATGTAGATCATATGGTTATCTGAGTCAAAATGGCCAAAACCAGTCCACTTCAGTTCACTAATGCCTAGGATATCAATCTGTATGCATTCCATTTCATTTTTGACAACTCCCAGTTTTCCTAGATTCATACTTCATACATTCCATGTTCTGATTACTAATGGATGTTTGCAGCTGTTTCTCCTAAATTGAGTTATGTCACATCAGCAAATGGAGGTCTTGAAAGCTTTACTTTACCCATATCATTAAGGTTAGTTCTACTTTGATGATGCAGCTCTTTCCCAGTCGTATTTTGAGAGCCTTTGGACCTAAGTAACTCGTCGTCATGCACTATATCAGACAGTGTTTCTGGGCTATTCATATGGTTTCCTAGTAATGTAACAGTGTTTGTGTGCTATTCATAAGGTTTTCCCTGGCCAATTCTTTGAGAAGTGGATGGCCTCTTCCTTGTTCCTAGTCTGTCTCAGTCTGCAAGCTGCACTGAAAGCTGTGCACCACGTGCAACCCTGCTGGTGTTTGAAACACCAGTGGCACAGCCTTAAGCCTCACAGCAACATGCCACCACAGTACAACAACTGACAGACAAGTTTGTCTCCCTTAGCTGTGTAAAACCTCTCCACCCTCCCCTTACCTGGCTCCCTGCTGCTTGCTCGCTCTGTCCTGGTCCCCCTGGCTTTTCTTTCCTTTCCTCTCTGCTTTCCTGTCACTTTAGGGGGTGGGGTATGGGTCCCTCTCCTTACCTGGATCCCTCTGCCACTTGCTTGCTCTGTCCTGGTCCCCCTGGCTTTCCTTTCCTTTCCCCTCCACTTTCCTGCCACTTGGGGGGCAGAGGGTGGGTCCTGGGTCGTTCCCCTTACCTGGATCTCTCTGCCATTTGTTTGCTCTGTCCTGATCCCTTGGTTTTCCTTTCCCCTCCACTTTCCTGCCACTTGGGGGGCAGAGGGTGGGTCCTGGGTCGTTCCCCTTACCTGGATCTCTCTGCCATTTGTTTGCTCTGTCCTGATCCCTTGGTTTTCCTTTCCCCTCCACTTTTGTTTTGTAGTTGTCTTCATTTGCCAAATGATGTCTCTGGTTCCTGTTTACAATCTTACTTTGGAGACTTCTATAACTGGGTTGGTTTCTGGTTTATGTCATCATATGTCTTAATGGTCAGTTGTTGTTTGCTGTTGTTGGAGCTCTGTACAGAGGACTCCTTTTAGCATCTCTGGTAAGGTTGGTCTGGTTTTAATAAATTCCCTTAATTTCTGCTTATCTGAAAATCTCCTAATTTCACCATCATATTTGAGGCACAATTTTGCTGACAACAAATATAATTCTTGGTTGGAAATTGTTCTCTTTCAGGGTTTTATATATACCATCCCATTGCCTTCTTACCTGCATGGTTTCTGCTGAGAAATCAGAGCTTAGTCTTATTGGTTGCCCTTTGTAGGTAACTTTTTGTTTTTCCTGTGCTGGTTTCAGGATTCTTTCTTTGTCTTTGGTTTTGGTGAGTTTGATTATGATATGTTTTGGTGATTTTCTCTTGGGGGTCTATCCTGTTTGCAGTTTAATGGACTTCTTGAATGGATATATTCTCATCTTTCATCATATCAGGGAAATTCTCTTCCAACAAATCTTGGACATTTTTCTCAGTGGTTTTCTTTTTCACTTCCTGTTATGGAATTCCAGTTACACATAGGTTATTCCTTTTGATGGTATCCCACATGAATATTAGACTTTCTTAATTTTGTTTTTATCTTTTTTCTGATCGATCCCTTTCTAAAGAAGTATTGAGGTATTTGTCCTCCATCTCCCTAACTCTATCTTCCATTGATTAATTTCTACTTCTGTGCCTTTCAATGTGTTATCTATTTCTGAAAATTTAGTATTAATCTTCTGGATTTCTCTCTGTAGATTTTGTATCATTTCTAATTTTTCATTTATTTTGTCATTTTGTTCTTGTATTTTCTTCTGAAAATTTTCTAGGGTTTTGTCTGTGTTTTCCTTAATTTAGTCAGTGTTTTCCTTGATCTGTCTCTCAATCTGTTGAAGGTACCTAAACATAATTCTTTTGAATTCCTTATTAGGGAGTTCCAATACTGCTTCTTCCTCAGGGATGTGTTCTGGGTCTGTGTCCTGGTATCATGTTTCTACTGCTTTTTCTTGCTTCTTTGTGTGGACTGTGATGGTCTGTTGTCTCCAAGACATTGTGACATTGTTGTATTTATATTTAATTGGTGATTGTGTGTTGGAGGTGAGTCATGCAAGATTTTTGTTTCCTTGTTTTGTTTGGGTCTATCTGAGTAAGCAGGTTACTGTGCCTCTCTATTCCCTAGTTGACAGTACTTACACACTTACCACCTGTCTCCTGGTGGGTGCGATAGTGTGAAAGTGGCTACACAGATCTCTGTTAACTCTTTGTGAAGAGAAGTTAGGGTGAGTTACTTGACTGCTAACCATAAGCCTGGCAGTTCAAACCCACCAGCCACTCCTCAGAAGGAAGGTTGGGCAATCTACTTCCATAGTGATACCACCTCAGAAACCCAAGGAAGGGTTGCTTTGAGTCGAGTCCGACTCGACAGCACACAACAACAACAACAGGTCATGTTGGCTGTCATGTATTGTTGACTAGTTGGTGCAGAAGCAAGTGGTGGCCCTCACTCAGTAGATGGAGCTGCAGGAGGTGTGGGTATGGTTGGGTTGCATGGGCATAGTTGCTGTCTCCCACTCAGTTAGACAAAATGCCTTGCCATAACTATCTCCACTGCCTCTCTTCAAAGGAAATTAATACATAAAACTATTGTAAATTGATGTTGTGGTCTTAGAATTGCCTCATTAACACTCTTCACTCTACTTCTCTGCATCCAAATTTTAATTCCTCTCTAGACATTCCTGAAAGGGGAGCCAGTATGAGTATTTGTCCATTTGACAGTTGAATTTCCCACTATACATTAATAAGTTGGTATTCTAATTTACTCCCCAGTCTCTTGTGAAAATGGTTAACAAATAAATATGAGTTCCTCTGGGCCGAAAAATTCTAAGTACTTTGCAGCATTCTATACTGCAAAGCTACCAACACAATGGACTTTGGTGACCTCCACCCCAGGGTATCATCACCCTGTGTAGTCTCAGTCTTTGACATCCTTTTCTCCTCTTTGAATTCAACAGTCTTTGTGTAGCAAGATGTCACAGTTGGTGTTACAGATTTAACTAACTGGTCCAGGGCCATAGATTCAATTTTTGACAGAGCTAAAGCTAGGAACTAGGTCTCCTAACTCTTTCAGGTATAACCATCTCTGCTGCACTTACCCTGTCATAGCACCCTATTCCAGGGCCAGACCTAGAGTAATTGTTTTTTTTTTTTTTTTTAAATTAAATTAATATTTATTGTGACTTGGATAAAAGTTCACAGAACAAATTTGTTTTCCATACAGTAGTTCATACACATTTTGTCTCATGGTATTGCCTGCAATTCCTCACAATGTAATAGCTTCCTTCCCACTTTCTCCCCATAACCTCTACTCTATGTCCTTCCCTCCCATGTACTCCTGCCCCCTAAGCTGTCTCCCTGTGCAAACACTGCCCTTCTGTTCTCCCATGATTGATCTCTCCAAGGAATGTATCTACCTGATGTCAATATTCACCCCATATGCCTGTCTGTTGTTTGGCTGGAAGCCACAGGAGTGAGTTCAATTCCAGGCTGAAGGGTAATTAGGGGCCATAGTCTCAGGGGTCTCACTAGGCTCTGTCAGACCAGAAAATCTGGTCTTTTTTGTTTTTGTTTTTGTTGTTCCACATTGTTCTCCCTCTCTGTCAAGGATCTCCTGCACCAATCCCCCTCTGAGTGGTTAACAGTGGTGGCAGGGCACCATCTAGTTCTTCTGGTCTCATGGTCTTATAGTCTGAGAATCACATGGTCTACCAGTCCTGTGGACTAATTGTTTCCATGTGTCTTTGCTTTTCTTCATTCTTCTTTGTTCTGGATGAGGAGAGACCCATCATTAACATCTAGATGGCCACTTGTAAGTTTTTAAGACCCTAGTTGCTACTCACCAAAGTAGGATGTAGAACAATGTTTTTGTATAGTATATCCTGCCAATTGAGCTTGATGTCCCCTGTGACCATTAGAGTAATTGGTTTTATATACTAAATCACTACCTTTATTTTCTATACTCCCTCTACATCTTTACTACTGATGAAGTTATTATTGTTAATGTAAGATAGATTTTATTATGAGCCCACAGTTTTCTGGACATAAAGAAATGGATACTGACTAGCCATATTATGTATGCTTAAAATATTCATCAGTCTTCCCTATTACAACCTGAATAGACATGACCCACTAGTTCATAAAGTGGCCTTTATATATTACATAGATTAGTACATATAAATAGTCATATTCATTAGACTCCATTTTAATATTTCCACCACCTGGTATAACTCCTGGCACAAGTTGTTGTTGTTGTTGTTTTTAGTTGTCATCACATTTTCTCTGGCTTCTGGCGACCTTCTGTGTAACAGATGAAATGTTGCCTGGTATTCGAATGTTTGAGTCCATTGTTTCAGCTATTGTGTCAATCCATCTCATTGAGGGTTTCCCTCATTTTCATGAACCATCTACTTCCCTGGTACAACTAGGTTATCCATAATTGTGAACTGGATCACATTGAATTAACTTCATTGAGAGTGATGGGAGGTACAGACAACAAAGATGAACCCTTTTGCACATATAGTCCTGTGTTGTCAGTGAAAGTAAACATGGATATACAGGTGGACAGGCTGAACTATTACATATGTCTATGCAGGGGGCAGTGTGCCATGTATAGGGTTGGCAGACAATGTTTCTGCAAGTGTATTGCTATGTTCTGTAAGAATTCCCAGGTGTAAGGTTGGGCAATCCTACTTCCGTAGTGATACTGCCTCGGAAACCCAAGGAGGGGTCGCTATGAGTTGGGGCGACTCGACGGCACATAACAACAACAACAACAACATAGTAGAGCTGACAAGGGATGAGTTTGTAGTCACTTCTTGAGCACAGCCAGCTACCCAGAGCGAGTGAGTAGTTGGACCTGTGGGGTCGGGACCATAGTCGCAGGGGACATCAAGCTCAGTTGACATAACATACTACACAAAACATAGTTCCACCTCCTACTTTGGCGAGTAGTGACTGGGATCTTAAGAGCTTGCAAGCAGCCATCTAAGTGCAACGATGTGTCTCTCCTCATCCAGAGCAAAGAAGAATGAAGAAAACCAAAGATGCATGAAAACAATTACTTGAGGCGACTGGTAGACCATGCATTCCTCAGCCTTTATGACTGTGAGACCAGAAGAACTAGATGGTGCCTGGCTACCACTGTCAACCACTCGGAGAGTGATCTCTGTAGGAGATCCTGGATAGAGTGGGAGAACAATGTGGAACAAAACTCAAAATTATTTGGGGGAGGGGGGAAGGACCAAGTTTGCTGGTTGCTGGTCTGATAGAGCTTGGTGGAACCACTGAGACTATGGCCCCTAGCTGACCATCAGGTCTGGAATTGAACCCACACCTGTGGCTTCCAGCCAAACAAAAGACAGGCATATAAGGTGAAATTTACACTAGGTTGATACACTCCTTGGAGAGATCAATCGTGGGAGAATAGAAGGGCTGTGTATGCACACAGACATAGCTCAGGGGGCAGGAGTGCATGGAGGGAAGGACACAGGGAAGAGGTAACTATGGGGAGGAAGAGGGAGGGAAGCTGTTGCATTGTAGTCAATGTCATGAGACAAAGTATGTGAACTGCTATATGGAAAGTGAATTTGCTCTGTAAACTTTCACCCAAATCACAGTTTTAAAAAAAAAAATCATTAAGAGTGGCTCTAATGTCATTTGTAATTTATTTGACATCCCTGCTCAGATAGATGTTTAGACTAAGGCACAACTTTCATAGACATATTATACCCAAGTATCTTCTGGTCTGAAAGATCTACCTAATCATGTAGGTCAGTTCTGGGAACTGAGATCTTCCTGAAACTTTGTAGAACAGATTGACTCACCAGCCTAAAGTAAGCACCATATTCTTTCTCTGGTCTCAACTCTTGGAAGGTCCAGAAAGTCTTAGTATGTGAAAGCAGGTGTCATAGAAGCACTCAGAAATATGATGGTACTGGTTCAAACCCAGTAAATGAACTTGTTGTAGTAAATGCTAAAACCCAAAATAATGAACAGTAACACCTCCCTTAGGAGCTCTGGTAGCATAGTGCCTAAGGCACTTGACTGATAACCAGAAGGCTGGTGGTTCAAACACACCAGCCACTCCTTGGAAGGAAGGTTGGGCAATCTACTTCCATAGTGATACCGCCTCGGCAACCCAAGGAGGGGTCACTGTGAGTTGGGGCCGACTCGACGGCACATAACAACAACAACAACAACAACATCTCCCTATAGGTGCCTTTTAATCATATTATCCTTATGTTTATCATGTCATGAGTGAAGGTCAGTAAGGTACTTTATTTTCTCAGAACAGGATATCTTTTTCCTGAAGGGTTGTGTTGGTATATGTAGGATATATTAGATAGAAGTAAAGCAATGACTAGTTATTTTTTTCTGTTCAGTTCCAGTAATTTTTTTTTTCATAGATACTTCTGAAGCCTCTAGCTTTCACTGTTTTTTTCATTCATGTATTTTTGCTTTAAAATATAACATCCAAAATGCCTGGCATCTACGTTTTTTTCCCAATATGTTTTGATGGTGGTAAAGTCCTAAACAATATGTTATTTCCTGACGCATTCATCTTCAGGGTGTTCTGGGATAGTTGCTCAATAATGTCATGAGAACAGTTTGAATTTGCAAAACATTTGTCATTTTCTCCTGTGTTGCCAATATGTGTCTAGTAACCATTTGTTCCTAACACTTTTGTCTGCGTGTACAACAACTCCATAAATCCATAAAGGTTAATAATAGCATTAAAAGTAGGTTGGAATATGCCTTTAGTACCTAATTCTTCTCCTAAATCCAACCTAAATACTTTTGTTCTTCTTAGAACTACTTATGACTGTATAGAGATATATGTCTTTATGAAAATTTCCAACAAGTTCTCAGTGAAGACTCTGGAATATTTAATGCTAAGTGATAATCATCCATGTTAACTGCTCAAAGAATTTCCCACATGTGTAGGTGGCAGAAATCATACGGATTTGAATCATGGTTTTATAAAACATGGTTCATAGAATATGCTTTTTTTCAGTTAAACAAAACTTCCTTCCCATCTTGAAAGAGTGAAGTAAATGTTTGTCCTAATTATTAATATCCATTCATTTTATTTCAGCATTACAGGCATGGATGGGAAGAAATGCAGCGTCTGGATGTTTTTGCCTCTTGTATTTACCTTGTTTACTTCAGCTGGATTGTGGATAGTGTAAGTATTCTCTTATTTAATTATTTAAGGATTCAAGGGCAATGTAGATAAAAATGTAAAGCTTTAATGATACATATTCATTGCCATTGTTTTGGTCCTCTAGTGCAGGTCCACAAATGGGATGGCTTTAACAAACAGGGATTTATTCTCCTGCAGTTCAGGAGGCTAGAAGTCCGAATTCAAAGTGCTAGCTCTAGGGGCTGTGTGAAAGCCCCTTGACCTTGGGCTTCAGCTGTGCCTTTTGCTCCCAGCCCACTAAAGCTGGAGGCTTCTTTTAACTCAGACAGCTACTGGCTGGCAAACCCAAGGTCGAAAAAGAAAAGTCCCAAAATTATCAGACAGCACAGAAGGCCACTAGTTCAAGTCCAGCAACAATCCTAAGCTCCGCAGACAACATGGCCAGCCACTGAGGTGAAGACTTGGCTACATGCAGGGTCCCAGTGTGCCAAAAAGCTTGAGACCTTCCTCAAAGCTTCTTCTTATAATACTGGAAGCAGACCACATCTCTAAGGCAGCTACTCAGCTGCTCCAGTAGATTCCACCATGGAGTTGATTACCAGTCTCATCACGGGGAATAACTACATCCAACTGTCCAGCTACTCAAAACCACGCCCAGCCAAGTTGAAACACAACTACCACAGCCAGTCAAGTCTGTTCCAAATCCTAAGCAACTCTATAGGACAGAGTAGAACTGCCCCATTGGGTTTCCAAGGCTGTAATTTTCATGGAAGCAGACTACTACATCTTTGTCCTGTGGAGTAGCTGGTAGATTTCCAACTGCCAGCCTTTTGGTTAGCAGCCAAGTGCTTAATCACTGCACCAGCAGGTCTCCTTTAATGATAAATAGCACCTCTGTATTCATGTACTGATGTTGTTGTTAGATGCCGTTGAGTCAATTTCAACTCATAACCCCATGTGACAGACTAGAACTACCCCATAGGATTTTTCATTCTGCTGTGCATAGGGTTGCTATGAATCGGAGATGATTCGATGGCACCTAGCAACAACAACAACAAAATAGGACCTTTCTAGGTGTTTCTCCTAGGGAGCTGCTGGGTGTGTTTGAACCACTAGCCTTTTGATTAGCAGCTGAGCCCTTAACCATTGTACTACCAGGACTCTTTCATGTACTTATAAATACTTTGAAATAGCGTCTTTACTAATTCAACCTTGATAAAGTCCCCATTTTTCTTTTATTTTTCTAATACCCAAAATAAATAACAAGAGTGAATAATAAATTATGCGAAAGAGGTAGTGAAGACTAATGGTTTTATTTTGTGTTTGTGTGTTCTTCTAGTAATGGACATTCTATAAACTAATTGCATAAACTCATTATTTGTAAGTATGTGCTAATTTGATGAGAACATGCTATAGATTCCATGTATAGTTCAGTTTATGATCCAGTTATTTGTGAATGGGCCTGGTATGTTTATAAAATGTCATAAAATAGAATTATATCAACAGTCTTGGCTTAACACAAAACAATTCCACATTTGCTAATATCTAATAATAGTCACTTCAGGAGATTCAGTTCTTTAAGACAGGTGAACGTATATTTCTGAGAAATTAGAAACTTTGAATTCTAGTTTTAGTTTGCCTACATTCTAAGGTAATTAATATTTCTTTGTTTTCCATCTTCCCCATCTAGATCATAATGAATGTGATTGATTTGGGGAAGGGGGGAAATGTTATTAATAATGACATTTGCACTTCAAAGAGCTAGGTGATCCACAAGTGAAGATTTCTAGTAACAGAGCATTTTCTCAGACCAGAAATTTTTTTTAAAAAGGAGTGATTTTTGTTTAATGTGGTTAGTCTGATAAAACCAAGAAACAAATTACTCTTTTTTAAAAATAATTCTTTGTTTTATAAACTTTTATTGTTTTCTTTTTCTTGATAGATACTTCATAGCTGTGGAAGATGACAAAATTTTCCCGTTAAATTCAGAGGAAAGGTAAAGTTTATCTCTGGGTAATCCCTCATTCATCAATAAGTTTAGCAAAAAACTTTGCTACTACTGAGATTAAATTGTACATAAATAACCATCCTTTAACCTGCACTTCTGTGCTTTTGTTCTGCAGGAAACCTGGTGTGAAACATGCACCATATATAAGGTAACTTGATAATTCTCTTCTGATTTGTTAGATCTTATTAAAAGTTGGAAGGGCTATAGATTTTAATATAAGAACGATAATATGTTTAATATTTTTCAAGTATTGCAGGTGATGAACCTCCTGCCAGCTGTGTGTTTAGCCAAGTAATGAACATGGCAGCATTTCTAGGTAAGAGCAGCAGAAATAATGCTTTTTATGCTGAAGGAGCTCTGGTGGCATAGTGCATAATGTATTTGACTGCTAACTAGAAGGTTAGCAGTTCAAACCCACCAGCCATTCTGCTGAAGGAAGCCTGGACATTCTATTTCTGTAAAGATTTAAGACCTCGGAAAGCCAAAGGGAGTCGCTATGATTCAGAATCAACTCGATAGCAGTGAGTTTTTTTTTTTTTTTTAATGCTTGGATGCATTTCTTTTTTTGTTTTAAATTTTCCTTTCGTGTATCAGGGTCACAGTGGGCTTAGTTGACAATGTGCTATCATGTCAATATACTGAAGACAGCTTTTTCTTTTCCTCATGAGTTCTTTCACATTTCCTGTGTTTCTCTTACATGTTCTCTTTCCTTTATCATCTTTACCCCTTCAGCTTATTCTTGACTTAATTTCTTTTACTGCATGGTATAATGTATTTCATGTGTCATAAAATCCTGTGTGAGAATGTCATATAATACAATACATTTGCTTTGAAAAGAATGCCTTATTTAATCTTTCACTGGCAAAGATGAAAAAGTGCATAGGCTCTTGATAAATATTGATGTGTGTGGATATTATCTTTAAATCTAAAGGTCAGCATTAACCTCAAGATGACACTTTCCCCTGTGCCTACAAGTTGGCAAGTGAAAACTAGATGGCGGGGGGACCTTTGTTACTCATGTGTTGTTATTGGTAGATGCTGTCAAGTCAATTCTAACTCATAGCAACCCTATGTCACAGAATAGAACTACTCCATAGGGTTTTCCCAGCTGTAATCTTCATAGGGGCAGATCATTAGGTCTATTTCCTGCAGAGCCACTGAGTAGGTTTGAACCACCAACATTTTGGTTATAATCATTGCACCACCAGGTCACCTTAGGTACTTGTATCCAGCCCTAATTCCCCACTTTTTCCTCAGGCCCCAAGACCTTCATTGAATATCCTGCCCTCCCTTGTTCTGTGAGTGCTTCCATGGTCCTGTTAAGTCTTCAGGGAATTGTAGAAACCAGCCACATAACAACAACAACAACAGCCACACTCTCTACCCTTTTTGAAACCTCCCTGGTATACCATCTCCTTAAGGCCAGGCTTTCATAGTTTTTTTTTTAAACGTATTCCAGCCTACATTTAATTTTTTTTTTTTAATTTTTTGGTGAAAATATACACAACAAAACATACTTATTCAGAATTTTCACATGTATAGTTCATTGGCAGTGCTTACATACTTCACACTGTGTCACCATTCTCCCTGTCTCTGCCCATATTCTTTCATCACCATTAACTTAGACTCTGCCCCTTAAAGTTCTCATCTGTGTTTTAGAGTTAATGTTGACCATTTAATCTCACATAGATAATTCTTTAAAGGAATACAATTCTTGAGGCAAACATTCTTCATTAAATGAGTTAAACTGTTGTTTACTTTAAAGATGACTTCATGGGATAGTTTTGGTTCAAGGATTAAAAATTGTTTCCAGGCAATAGATTCACAAGTTCCTCCAGTCTCAGTGTTTCCAGTAAGTCTAGTGTCTGATAAGAATTTGAAGTTCTGTTCCACATTTTATCTCCTTTTAATCAAGATCCATCTATTGGCTCTTTGATCAAAACGTTCAGTAATTGTAGCTAGGCACTATCCATTTCCTCTGGTCTCGTGGCAAAGGAGTTCATGGAGGCAATTAGACCTCACGGTGTCGTTGTGTGTGTGTGTGTGTGTGTATGATTTGAGTGAAGGTTTACAGAGAAAATTCATTTTCCATCCAAGAGTCCATACACGCTTTGTTTCATGACACTGATTGCAATCTCCATAATGTAACAGCAATCTTCCTACTTCCTCCCTATAGTTACTTTTACCCTATATCTTTCTTTTCTATTCATTCCTACCCTCTAAGCCATCTCCCTTTGCAAATGCTGCCCTTCTAATCTCCCATGCTTGATTGTTCTAAGGAGTGTACCTACCTGGTGTAATTGTTCACCTTATAGGCCTGTATGTTGTTGGCTGGAAGCCATGGGAGTGAGTTCACTTCCAGTCTGAAATGTGACTAAGACCATAGTCTCAGGGCTTCACCAATCTCGATCAGACCAGTAATCCTGATCTTTTTTTCTATGATTTATGAGTTTTGCTTCACGTTTTTCTCTGACTGTATCCAGGATCTTCTATTTTGATCCCTTTCTCACTGGTTGACAATGGTGGATGGGCACCATCTAGTTCTTCTGGTCTCATGATCATGTAGCTGAGGTTTGCACGGTCCACCAGTCCTTTGGACTAATTGTTTCCATGCATCTTTGATTTTCTTCATTCTTCTTTGCTCCAGAAGAGGAGAGACCAATTGGTGCATCTTAGATGCTGCTTCCAAGCTTTTAAGACCCTTGTCACCTCTTACCAAAGTAGGATATAGAGAAATGTTTTTGTGTAGTATGTTATGGCAATTGAACTTGATGTCCCCTGCAACTGTGGTCCCAAGCCCACAGGCCCAGCAACTCACTCCCTCAAAGTGTTTGACTGTGGCTAAGAAGTTATTATAATGTTGTCCCCTGTCAACTCTATTATATATATGGACATTCTTACAGCACATACAAATACGTGTGTAGAAGTATTGTCTTTCTAACCTACATATGTAGACTTCACAGTGTCTTTTAAAGTCAAGTAGCTCTCATTGTTGGTGTGCTGTTGGTAAAGGACCAGTAACAGCTAAATCTTTCAACAATGGATTTTCTAGATATTAGGTGTTACTTGTCTTTTTTTGTTGGATGTTCAAGTTTTTTTCTTTGATTGTTGAGGAGGCATAGATAATACATTTGCCAATTCAGTGTTTTTCATGTGTATAATTCAGTGATATAAATGATATCTTTCATGTTGTGCGTCCATCACCAAAAATTGTTGCCAAATTTTCCACCACCATAAACAGAAACTCAGTGCTTCCCAACAGTAGCTCCCCATTTTTTTCCCTCCCTCCACTGGCAATCACTAATAACCTATGGTCTCTATATATTTGCCTGTCTACATATTTCATACAAGTGAGATAATACAGTATTTGTCCTTTTGTGATTGACTTACTTCACTCAGCATGGTGTTTTCCAGATTCATCCATGTTGTGACATGTATCAGGACTTTATTTCTCTTTATGACTAAGGAATATTCCATTATATGTATATACCACATTGTGTTTACTCATCTTTGTGTGTGTGTGTGTGTGTGTGTGCTTTGGGTGCAAATTTATAAAGCAAATTTGTTTTACATTCAACAGTTCATGCACATTTGATTTCACAGGCCCTATTACCATCTCCAACCATAAAAAACTCTCCTCCCCTCCCTTACCTGTGACTGCCCCCTCCCTGTGCCCTTCTTATTATGCATCCTGTCTATCCAGCTTTCCCTCTATGCGAATGCTGCCCCTCTAGTGTCTCTGGGCTGATTGATCTGAGGGGTGCATCTCCCTAGTGTTTACTCATCTATTGATGGACATTTAGGTTGTTTCCACCTTTTGTCTATTGCCTATTGTGGATGGTACTGCAGTGAGTAGAAATTTTTTTAGGGGGTGGTGTTGAAACTTACACTCCAAGTAAGAGGTAAAGATAATGTTATTTGGCCTTTATGTCACCTGTCCCCCAGAGAAGTGACCTATTACTTCATCTGTGATGAAACTTCTCCAACTTCTTACTCTCACGTAACAATTTTTCTTTTAATGTTTGCTATAGGAAAAGGGAAGGAGGTCTGGTGGTGCAGTGCCTAAAGCAATTGACTACTAATCCGAAAGTTGGCAGTTCAAACCCACCAGCTACTCCACAGAAGGAAGATGGAGTACTCTACTTCTGTAAAGATTTACCCCCTTAGAAACCCAATAGGGGTCACTGTGAGTCAGAATCAACTTGATGGTAGTGATTTTTTTTGGGATATAGGAAAAGGGAAGGATCCCTTGTGGTACAGTGGTTAAGCACTAGACTGCTAAGTCAAAGACTGGCAGTTTGAACCCACCCAATAGGAGGCTCCTTCAGAGAAAGACCTGGAGATCTGCTCCCATAAAGATTACAGCCAAGAAAATATTATGGGGCAGTTCTTCTCTGTCACGTGGGGTTGCCAGGAGTTGGAAATCAACTTGATGGCACCAGTGGTGTAGTGAATTGCATGGTATGGCTTTTCTAGCCATAGTCTTTGTAACTCCTACTGGATTGCTGGGTAGGACCTGCAAATATGTGTCAACTTGGCTGGGCAGCTGGTAGTAGTTATTTCCTATAATGAAAATGGCAGTTAACTCCATGGTAGAATTTGCCATGAGCAACTGAATAGCTACTTTTAAACTCCTGATTGTTAAAGTCATCCACCTAAGGTATTTCTGTTGGAGCAGCATGAAGTAATCTTCTTGGAAAGTTCGATCTCTGTCAGGTGTGTAGAACTCTGATGCTGGAATTGGTTAGTTTTGCCACTCTGCCAGGCTTAAAATGAGCCCTCCTAGATGCAGAGGGGGAATCTCACTGCCGGCTGAGATAGACACCTTGCTGAGAGATGGCAGCAGTGGCACCAAGAGGCATGAGACAGAGAGGCAGGCTTACCTGGCCCACAGAGGCAGAGGCCAGGCCTAGAGGCCAAGGGACAGAAAGATGTGTCTAAGGATACAGCAGAGGGGAGACCATCCTGATCAAAGAACTGTATCCTGAGCACATTCCTGAACTTGAATTGTAGCCTGTTGCTTCCCTAATAAGCCCCATAATCTGTGAGTTCTGTGTGGCCACTGTAATGAATTATCGAACCCAGCAGAGAGGTGGTGGGTGCCGCAAGAAGGACGGTTGGTATCAAGGTTGGTAAGATGGCTGGAGGATGACAGCATTTCTGGCTTCATAAGAACAGGCCTTGGCCTGCTGATGGTGATTCTGTTTTCCTCTTGTGTAGAGGAGGTCAAAAGATGCTGCCTCCTTGCCCCTAAATTTATCAGCACCTAACCACAGCAACATGAGAAAAGAGAAAACCTATATAAGTCATTGGAAAAATCAAGGAAGACAACTGGTCCAATACCCAACAAGGCAGAATCTTAGTTGGTTCAGAATACTCAACATGTGAGAGACATGGAGAACTTTCTTCTCTGTCAGGCCAAAGATAACTGTTCTGAACTTGTGAGGTTCAAACAGAAGCACACTACAGGGCTTCTCTGGAGTCAGCAAGATTCTTCTCTGGAGTAAACGAGATACCTCACCAGAGCTACCCTTATTTTAGTCAGAGGCTTTTCCCACCCAGGCTTTCCCAGAGCATATCCCATATCCCTAAGCAGGAAGTGTTTGGAAGGCATGAACTACTACCTTCCACAAAGAAGAAAGTTAAGTACATCCTGATGCTGAGGCTGGTGAATCTTTAAGAAGCTTTTCTCTTTGTGCCCTTGGCATTCAGGATTTTCATGTCCCAGATATTCCCAAGCATTGTGAAAGGTGGTACTTAACAGCAGCCATGCACATGTGGTCACCAGGGCCAGTCCTAGTCACTCAAATTATGTGATCACTGCCTTCAGCCTCAGAGCTGCCAGAGGCCTTTATATATGCTACTTTCTTCTATTCTTGATACTACTGTTATGAAAGATCTGATAAGTTCATTCATTCCATGGCATAAATGATTGCTAAGAAAGTATTTGCATTTAACAGAGCACAGAATCCTCAGAGTGAATCTTGAATTGTGGTGTCAGGGACCTTTCTCAGCCTCTTTGCAATAACACCACATACATCTGCAGGTTGGCACCTGCTTATATGATCATCCCCAGAGGGTGCAATAATAACAATAATTAGTATCAATCATTTATATTCTAGGCATAATGCTAAGTATTTTGGAAATACTACCTAATTTAATCTCAATATACAGGAGCCCACTCTTATAAAATACCTGTCACAAACTGTCTGTCCCCCACTGAGCTTTTAAGAAATGAGAACATGTTGGAAGCCAGTGATAGTTAAGATTGTGGGTCAACTTGGCAGGGCCATTGTTTTGAATGGCTTGGCAGTTGGATGTAGTTATTCCCCATGATGAAATCGGATGTGGTAAAATCAACTCCATGGTGGAATCTGCTGTGAGCAGCTAATTAGTTGCTTTTGGGGTGTGGCCTGCTTCCAGTATATATGGAGAATATTTGAGAAAAGTCTCTAGCTTTTTGGCTCATGTAGATCCTGCATTTGGCTGAGTCTTCATCTCCAGTTACTAGACTTGAACAGTGACCTGCCGTGTTGCCCGCCAGTCTTGGATTGTTCCTGGACTTGAACCGGTGGCCTGCTGTGTTGCCTACTGATCCTGGGATTGTGCCATTCTACCTGCTGATTTTGGGCTTATCAGCCTCAGCAGCCAGTAGCTGCCTGAGTCAGGATATGCCACAGCTCCAGTGGGCCTGGAACTAGAGGCAGAGCTGAAGCCCAAGGTTGAGGGGCCTTCACCCAGCCCCTAGAGCTGGCACTCTGCATTTGGCCTTCTAGCCTCTTAAACTGTAAGAGATTAAATTCCTGTTTGTTAAAGCCATCCATTTGTGGTATTTCTGTTACAGCAGCACTAGAAAACCAAGACAAAGCCACATACAGTTTTTTTCATGTTCTTAAACAATTAATATTTACATATTATTCTTAAACAATTAGTAGTCTTCAATGTAGGAGCTCTGGTAGCATGGTGCCTAAGGCACTTGACTGCTAAC
This sequence comes from Orycteropus afer afer, assembly GCF_000298275.1. Classification (NCBI taxonomy): domain Eukaryota; kingdom Metazoa; phylum Chordata; class Mammalia; order Tubulidentata; family Orycteropodidae; genus Orycteropus; species Orycteropus afer. The sequence goes on from NW_006921759.1 coordinate 3,243,229, forward strand.
CAGAAGGCTGGCGGTTCAAACCCACCAGCCACTCCTTGGAAGGAAGATGGGGCAATCTACTT
>NW_006921759.1:3244701-3245722 GCF_000298275.1 Orycteropus afer afer
AGCATTCAAATGCCTTAGGCACTACACTACCAGAACCCCCTTAAGACTAATCAAAGATTGAATGCTTAATTATTTTCTTTATAGAATTCATTCTACTCTTGGGGGATGAAAAGACCTAAGACCTAAGACAGATTTCTTAAAAGGAATGTTATTTCCTGCCCTGGGAAGGTTGTGAGGATAAAGCTAATAACTGAATAATTTCAGTCACCTCAAATAACAATGCTCCTTCCTTCAGCCAAAACATATTGACTATCCTATTCTACTGCAGTCATAAATAGGAACTATTGATACATAAAGAATAAAACTAAACAAAACAAAAATAATTGGGCCAGACACCAGTTTAGAACTGCAATGAAGGGATTTTTATTTTGCATTTTGAACCTTAAAAACCCAATCAGCTTAAAAATAAATAAATAAATAAAAATCAGCAATCAATATATGTTCTTCTCTGTATATTTTAAAAGAAAAAAAAAAAGTATTTTAAAATTTAGCCATCAGCAATTATTCTAATGTCTGTGCTCCTTTAAAATAGACAAATAAATAGGAAACAACTGTATAGCAAATGACTGTTCTGAATACCAAAAATAGAACGGTGGGTTAAAAAAAAATCTTTTCTAGATCTGATTACATTAGGAAAATCCAAGATTTTTAATGAAGCTTCCAAAAGTTTCTATAGATCAGAATTTCAGCATGTTAGAAGTTGGTCAGTGTACATAAAGATGGCTTTGAAATTACCTACCATCCAGAAGTCTTTCATGACAGCATTAAATCACTACTTGCTGGTCTGCCTCCATTGAAACCTGAGTGTTAATGAAACTGGTAATAAGCCAGAATGTACTTTTTCCTCCAACTTAAAAATTCAACTAGAACCTATTTTAATAAGAAAGAATACTTGGTCTGAGTGAATTAATAATGGAGTTAGTAGGTAAAACGGGAGCTCTGGTAGCATAGTGGCTAAGACATTTGCCTGCTAACCAGATAGCTGGCGGTTCAAACCCACCAGCCACTCCTCGGAAGGAAG
>NW_006921759.1:3248592-3266745 GCF_000298275.1 Orycteropus afer afer
GAAAGTTTACAGAGCAAATTCACTTTCCATACAGCAGCTCACATACACTTTGTCTCATAACATTGACTGCAATTTCCCACAATGCAACAGCTCCCGTCCCACTTCCTCCCCATAGTTACCTCTTCCCTGTGTCCTTCCCTCCATGCACTCCTGGCCCCTGAGCTGTCTCCGTGTGCATACACAGGCCTTCTATTCACCCATGATTGAGCTCTCCAAAGAGTGTATCTACCTAATGTAAATGTTTAGTTCATATGTCTTTCTTTTGTTTGGCTGTAAGCTACAGTAGTGGTTTCAATTTCAGACCTGTAGGGCAGCTAGGGGCCATAGTCTCAGTGGTTCCATCAGGCTCTATCAGACCAGCTATGGTGTAGTAAATTACCTAGTATGGCTTTTTTAGCCATAAATCTTTATAAACTCCATGGTGGAATTTGCCATGAGCAACTGAGTAGCTCCTGATTGTTAAAGTTATCTATCTAGGGTGTTTTTGTTGGGAACAGCATGAAGTAATTTTCTGGGAAGTTTGCTCTCTCTCAGGTGTATAGAATTCTGATGTTGGGATTGGTTAGTTTGGCCACTCTGCCAGGCTCAAAAGGAGCCCTCCTAGAGGCAGAAGAAATCTCTCACTGCCAGCTGAGAGATGCAAGAGACATACGTTGCTGAGAGAGAGACATGAGAGACATGCATTGAGAGAGACCTCAAGAGACACGCACTGCTGAGAGAGACCTCAAGAGACACAGACCACTGACAGAGAGAGAGACACCAAGAAATAGGCACTGCTGGGAAAGAGACTGAGAGAGACTGTTGGCTGAGAGACGACAGGCTGAGAGAGATTGAGCATGTTCCTGAACTTGAATTGTAGCCTGTTGCTTCTCTAATAAACCCCATAATCTGTGTGGCCACTGCAGCAAATTATCGAACCCAGTAGAGAGGTGGTGGGTACTGCTGGAGAAACAGTTGGTGTCAGAATTTGAAAGGGCTGGAGGGATGCATGGAGGCTGGAGCATGTCTGGCCTCTCAGGAGTAGGCCTTGAGCTACTGATGGTGATTCTGTCTTCCTTTTGGGGGGTTCGAGGAGGTCAGAAGTTGCGGCCTTCCTGCCACTTTGGCACCAGCATATCTAGTCCTTTTTTTTTTTTTTTTTTTTTTTTTTAATGATTTTGAGTTTTGTTCCACATTGTTCTCCCACTCTATCCAGGATCTCCTACATAGATCCCTCTCTGAGTGGTTGACAGTGGTAGCCAGGCACCATCTAGTTCTTCTGGTCTTATAGTTGTATCTGCTGAGGACTGCATGGTGTACCAGTCGCTTGGACTAATTGTTTCCATGTATCTTTGGTTTTCTTCATTCTTCTTTGCTCTGGATGAGGAGAGACCCATTATTGCATCTAGATGGCCATTTGCAAGCTTTTAGATCCCAGTCACTACTCGCCAAAGTAGGATGTGTAACAATGTTTTTGTGTAGTATGTTATGCCAATTGAGCTTGATGTCCTCTGTAACTATGGTCCCAAGCCCACAGGTCCAACTACTTACTCCCTCTGGGTAGCTGGCTGTGGCCCAAAGTGACTACAACTTTGTCTCTTGTCAGATCAGCTGGATCTTCTTCCAGGACGGATTTCTTAGTTCTTCTGGCAGTCCATGGTACTTTGATTATTCTTCACCAACACTACAACTCAAAAACATCAACTCTTCTTCAGACTTTCTTATACATTGTCCAGCTTTTACATGCATACGATGCTATTGAAAATACCATGGCTTGGGTTAGGTGCACCTTAGTCTTCAAAAAGACATCTTTGCTCCTCAGCACTTTAAAGAGATCTTTTGCAGCAGATTAGTCTAGTCCAGTATGACGTCTGATTTCTTGACTGATGCTTCCATTGGTGTTGACTGTGGATCCAAGTAATATGAAATCTTAGATAACTTCGATCTTTTCTCCATTTATTATAATGCTGCTTATTAGTCCATTTGTGAGGATTTTCATTTTCTTTATGATGAGGTCTAATTCATACTACAGAGTGTAGTCTTTACTCTTCAGTATTTCAACAGTTATTTCCAACAAGCACATATGCAGAACAGCAAAGTATTCTAGCTGAGGTCAAATAAGGCTAGTTCAGTATTTGCTAATTCATTATTTGTGAGGACTTGATAATTACTGCATATAATGAGAACCGACTGCACGTTTAATTCACCAGTGTATCCCATGGTGTCCGGTGTTGAGGTTTCTGGTCTCTATCTTATGGCTTTATCTGATGATCACTTTGTGCCCTGGTGTTATGTGTTGAATTGCTCTTCTCTCCTACCTTCTATTTCCATCCTAAAAAATTAATAAGAAGTTGTGTGTATTTCCTTTAGGATAGTTACTGTCATTATTTACAGACTTTTAATACATTGTAACTCCTAACTAGATCCCTCAAACCATTAGGTTGAGAAACTTGTCAACTCCAGTGTAATTTATTAATTTTCTAATCAAGAGTGGGCATTAGTGGAAACATAAAGATACTGTCTTATTAATTTGACATTTCATAAATTATGGTTTGTTTCTATTTTATTTAAAAAATCCAAATATTAATGAAATTATATCCCACTCTTTGATCAGAGGTAGTTAGAACTGAAATGCGACTCAGCTTAGCTTATAGCTTGAAATGCTGTTGTTGTTGTTAGGTGCCATCGAGCTGTCTCTGACTCATAGCGACTGTATGTACAACAGAATGAAACACTGCCTGGTCCTGTGCGAGCCTCACAATCCTTGCCATACTTGAGCCCATCCTTACAGCCACTGTGGTAATCCATCTCATTGAGGGCCTTCCCCTTTTTCGTTGACCCTCTGCTTTACCAAGCATGATATCCTTCTCCAAGGGATGTTAGACCATGAAATTTAACAGCCTAGAAAATGAAAATTTATGTGTGAATTTTCTTTATTAATGGCTACTAATGACTTATAATCAAGGTAAAACCTTTAGCAAGTAATTACCTATTTATTTGCTATGTAAATAGCATAATTCTTGAATTTCTAATTATCTTCTCTGTTGAACATTAAGGTCAAAATAAATTGTCTTAAGAAGGAGAGCATTTCTTTATATGTAAATATAATTTATATTAACTGCAAGTATTTTTCATCATTTGTAGGGTAACCTTTCCCAGTTTTTTTTTTTTTTTTAATAAGTATGAAAATATCTTTGCACTTAAAAATAAAAGATGATTCTTAGATTAGTGTCTTGAATATGCATGGTCCCCAAAGTTATTATTAGAAGTCAAGTTTGAAATCTAAGTAATTTCCCTCATTCTGAGTTCAAATACTTAGATAACAATTTGCTTCAAAAGATACAAATGACTTTTTAAAATGTATAATTAATATCTTTTGGAAGAATTGAAACCAAAAGAAAATACACAGAAACTTGTTGCTGTCAAATCAGTACCAATTCGTGGTGACCTCATGTGTTATAGAGTAAAACTACTTCATAGGGTTTTTTGGGCTACAGCCTTTAGGAGCTCTGGTGGCATAGTGCCTAAGGCATTTGACTACTAACCAGAAGGCTGACGGTTCAAACCCACCATCCACTCCTCAGAAAGAAGGTTGGGCAATCTACTTCTGTAGTGATACTGCCTTGGCAACCCAAGGAGGGGTCGCTATGAGTTGGGGCTGACTCGATGGCAGTGAGTTTAGATTTTTGGTTTAGCCTTTAAGGAAGCAGAGCAGCAGGACTTTCTTCTGTTGTATCAGTGGTTTGGTTCAAACTGCCAACCTTTAGATTAGTAGCTGAGTGCAAACAACTTGTGCCTCCCAGGGACCTTAATTTGGAAGAGTTAAGCATTCTTTATGTATCTGTGATTTTAGTATGTACCAGACCCCAAAATTTGCTATGTTAAAATAAAAGTTGTATAAACATTGATTACTATAATTGCTCTAATTTGAATGAACTATCTGTGTCCTTTGATGATGACCTTCTAGAGATAGAATAAAAGGTAAGTGGGAGTAAAATCAGTAATAAAGGAATTTGCACACTTTCCTTTATCTTCCTTCCATCCCCAGGAATAATTTCTGGCACAGGGACCAGTAGGTTTGTCTAGACGTGGTAACCTTGTCTTCTACCCCGTGTTTCCCTGCTCTTTCTGGTCTAACACTGTAAAAGCCTAATTGGATCAGTGAGTTCCCATGCACTGTCTTTATCCCCTTCTTCCTTGTGTGTGCCAAGCCTCTGCAGTGCTTTTCTAAGCCAGCCTATCCTGTGCTGACCTTGTTTCTGAGAACTCCAAGAACAACGCTGTTAGCAGTTCTGTTACCCGTGCTCATCACCCAGATAACATCCATCACTGCTGCTTCAATTCCCCTCTGCCTCTCTCAGGTTAGGAATAATAAAACATTTTAATCATCCTAAGTGTCTCATGGAACATTCCTAAGGAAAAAAAAAAAATGTCCACTTCAGAGTTTTAAATGTACATTGTGGCTTTAAAACTCTGCATCAGAGTCTGGGTATATGATGGAAATTTAGAAAATTTGACATTTTGTTTTATTCCTAGCCCTTGTGGTAGCAGTTCTACGCTTCATACAACTGAAACCAAAGGTTTTAAACCCGTGGCTGAATATCAGTGGATTGGTGGCGCTGTGTCTGGCTTCTTTTGGAATGACCTTACTTGGTAATTTTCAGGTACTTCACTTGGCCTTTTTCACCTCCCTCTTACACTGGTAAGACCTTCACGTATCTTATTATCACAGCCTCTGAGGTATCTCTTGCTTGTATTAAAAATAACTAGTTATAAAAATTGCTATAAAAATTGGTATATGTTTGGTGTGTATAAACCAAAAAAAAAGTACTTACAGAAAAAATAAATGTTTTTTTTTTTTTTTTTAAAGTAACTTGTTACTATATGGCCCATTCTGCATGAATTCTTTTTATAAAATGCTAACAGTAGTTCCTAACACAGACAAGTTCTCCAGCAGTAAGTTCTTATGGTCTTTCAGCCTGGTGCACCTAAGTTCACATTACACATGTGAGGAGGATTATTATGCATTTGAGATACAGTGCAACTATGGGGAAAAGTACCTACCAAAATAGCTGTGTATTTTGTTACTTGAACTTCAAAGTGCTTTACATATAATATTTCATAACAAATTGTATCCTGAAGTGTCCTTCTAGAAAACTGATAGGATCCTTGCCTTTTTATGGTTAAACACTGAGCATGCTTATTGAATGAAACCTTTTATTTCAGATTAGCAACCTCACGTGGGAATCAAGTTTGAAAGCCCAGATTTTCTCCCCAGTATCTGTGACTTGTATGAAAGTGTACCAGCCCTAATTCTTCTTTCTAGAAATTCAGAAGCCCAGGGCAAAACCTTTAGCAAAAATGCCCTTTGCCAATACTGTCACTCAGCTCTTGACTCGCTTCAGTGTAAAACAGACAAGGAGACCCTTGCTCTCTTAGATGAATTGTCTAACTGATTTCCCTGTCATTTTCCAATCTATGCTATAAAGTGCTGCTAGACATTTCCTTCTAGTAGTCAAACTCTGATCCTGTCACTCTCCTCCCTCACCCATTGAATGAAATTCAGATGATGTGGGCATCCAAGACCCTCAATATTTTAGTGAGTGTTTAGTAATGTTTTCACTGCAAAGATGGTAGTGGATTTTTTAAGACTATATCTTGTCCTGAGTGTCCTTCAGTTTAAACTGAAGAAATAACACAAGGCACAGCTCAGTGAGTGTGGCTCTGCAGGGGTCCTTGTTAGTCTGTTCCAAGTATGCAGCTCTCTGGTTGTCCAGCTTGATGGGGGTTGATGGGAGCACAATAGTTAGAGGAATTGGCAGGATTTACCTCTCTGTCAAACGATTCATCAAGTAGAAAATATTGAGTGCCAGGAAGACTTATTCCCTAAGACTTTACCTGGCACATAGTCAAAAGCCAAACTCACTGCCATCGAATTGTTTCCGACTCATAGCGACCGTTTGGGTTTCCAAGGCTGTAAATCTTTATGGAAGTAGATTGCCCAGTCTTTCTTCCGCAGAGCAGCTGGTGGGTTTGAACTGCTTAGCCGTCCACTTAGCCGTTAGCTTAGCAGTCAAGTGATAAGGCAGTAAAATTTGGTTTTTGACTGTGTGCCAGGTCAAGTCTTAGGGAATAAGTCGTCCTGGTTCAGTGAGTTGTCAGGAGAATATCTGGGAGTCTGTCCCCTTAAGCTCCAAAACGTTAGTGGGTGGGGCATTTTTTTACTGAGATTTTTGGTAGAAGTCTTTCTCCCACCTGCCTGCTTATGCCGCAGGTGCAGGCATGTTGTGAAACACTCAGCTATCATTTTTCTCAGCTATAGATATGATAAAAATTTCTGGATAAACATTTTGCTCTCTATTAAAGTCCTAGAAGAATTCTAGAGATTGGGTTGATTTGATAAACTATTTTGGGTTGTTACAGATTAAAGACTCGCCAAATCACTGGCATTTAAAAATATCTCTCACTTAAAATATCTTTTGTAATTGCATATATTGTTAACTGCATATATAAGAAAATTAAATCTACTATTGAAGAGATGGTTATTAAAACATGGTGAAAACAGTATTTTTTTTGAATCGCCACTGCCTTCAGGTATTTTGTTTTGTTTGGTATTATTGTAAATAATGATTGCATCAAATCATTACTTTTCCTGTACAATTTTTTTTATTGTTTTTCACAAGAGTTTCACCCTTCTTTGGAAGAAGCCACTTTTTACCCATATAACTCAAAATACATATTTTAATAACTTATTTTAAATCGTTATTTTGCAAATAAAATTTTCCTTCTAGTAAATTGGTTTTCCATGCTGTACATAACACAAATGGGTCCCCTTTTATCCATTAACTTGATAAAAGTCTTGACCATGAATTTTCAAGCACTGGTATCGTTGAATGGGTCTCCAAATACAAGTATGCATTGCTTAATGTCCATTAGGGCAGTGGCCTGTGAATCTGTGGTCCCGTAAAGTTATGATAGAGTTCAGAAATCCCGATGGGGGATTGAACGAAGTGCTTTGCTAAGTACAGAGACGCAGCGATCCCATCTGCCTCTCACTAGCTCTCCAGGTCCTGCCTTTGCCCTGCTCCTGGGGCAGCAGTGGAAGGGGATCGCAATGTCCATCTGTAGCTGCCTGGCCCACCACACTCGCCTCAAGCAGGGACCACGCAGTCGCTGCAGGAGCCCACGAGGGGGTGCTCTCGCATGGGACTCCCGCCCAGGCCGTGTCTTCTTTCTTGGTGGTGGCCGCTAGGTTTCGTGCTGAGAAGAGGCAGCGGGGCTGGAAGAGCTTGAAGCCCACATAGGTGTGGGGGTAGTGTGCAGGAAGGCACGGGAAGCGAGCAGGTGGCATAGGGCAGGGAGGCAGCCGCCTGGACTGTACACGCTGTGGCAGAGGGGGCCGGGGTGGGGGGTGACCACACAGGACCAGCAGCTTTTCCCACAGCCCCCTCCACATCTCTGGGTCTCGCAGGATGACCCTTGCTTGCCTCTCTCCTGTATTTACTATAGTATTCACACAAGTCCAACTCACATTAACACCCTATTTCACAGACTGTATTATGGACATTAAGGAGCTCTGGTAGCACAGTGGTTAAGGTATTTGGCTGCTAACCAAAAAGTTGACAGATTGAACCCATCAGCCTCTGCTCTGCTGGGCAGAAATGAGGCAGTCTGCTTCCCTAAAGATTATAGCCTTGGAAACCCTATGGGGCAGTTCTACTCTGTGCTGTAGTGTCACTGTGAGTCTGAATCCACTGGATGGCAGTAGGTTTGTGTGTTTTGTTGTTGTTTTTGTTTTCTTATTGTGGACGGTAACCAACGCATACCTATACTGCAAAAGGAAACCAAACAGAACAAATCCGTGTAACAATGATTTGGTCACATTAATGTATAAGCCAGTTTTATAAGAGTAAAGAATGTTGTTGTTGTTATGTGCCCTCGAATCGGACCCGACTCATAGCGACCCCTCCTTGGGTTTCTGAGGCAGTATCACTATGGAAATAGATTGCCCAGCCTTCCTTCCGAGGAGTGGCTGGTAGGTTTGAACCGCCAGTCTTCTGGTTAGCAGACAAGTGCCTTAAGCACTACGCTACCAGAGCTCCCATAGACAAGGGTTAATAGTTGTCTTTGCCAATAAAATCTGGACCTGCCTAATAGGCCATCCTTGGTGAGTGATTCCAAGTTCAGCCAGATTCCAAGTTCATTTTCTTAGGCTTGGAAAACAAAGTTTGGGGTGGATGCTTTTAGAATCTTAGACATTTTCCTTTTTTTGTATAACCTTTGCTCTTTTCTTTTAGTTTCCCACAAAGCTTTTCTAGAAAATAAATTTAAGAATGATTATCACTGCCTATGTAGTTTGTGGACAAATGTTTTTGGGGTGCTGGAGTACAATTTAAGGAACTCTGGCAGTGTAGTGGGTAAGGCATTTGCCTCCTAACCAAAAGTTCAATGGTTCAAACCCACCAGCTGCTCCATGGGAGAAAGATGAGGCAGTCTGCTTCCATAAAGATTACAGTCCTTTGTAAATGTGCACCCAAATCACAACTGAAAGGGGGCGGGGGAGATTACAGCAACCCTGTTGGGGTTGCTATGACAATCAGCTCCATGGCTGAACCATGATTTGGGTTCTGGGTAGAATATTATTTATTTCCCTTTTTTTTTCCTCATAGTTGGAACCCACTGAAAACATACACAAGGAGCCAGTTGGGGATGAAGGAATCTAATCTTTTAAAATTTATTATCCCATTTTTGGGATATCCCCCGCCCCTTCCCTCTCTCACTTACTCCAATGGCTTGTGTGTCTTTTTTTTTTTTTTTTTCCCCCAAAAATGAGTCTCCACGTACCATTTTTGTTGATCCCTCAGCTCACAAATGATGAAGAAATCCATAACGTTGGGACTTCCTTGACCTTTGGATTTGGCACATTGACCTGCTGGATCCAGGCTGCATTGACACTCAAAGTCAACATCAAGAATGAAGGACGGAAAGTTGGAATTCCCAGAGTTGTTCTGTCAGCATCTATCACTCTTTGTGTGGTCCTCTGTATCCTTTGAATGCGAGACACTTCTTTGCCAATGAATTTAAACACAGATAACATCTATGTAGAAGATAAGTCAATTGCTTGCCCCAGTGGGTTAGGATATATTGTTGTCATATCATCTCAGAATCTTAGACAAAACAGAAAAATAAATAGTATAAAAACACTGTCAGACCTACTTTTGATGCCAGAGAGGAAATGGAGAACTTTAAAAAAGAAAAAGAGGTTTGCCTTCTCAAGATTATTATAGTTTCTATCTGTAGGAATGGTGTAATGTGTTCTCCTTATCACTAAAAATGTGAAAGTTCCCCTTTTTGAAAAACAAAATGCATAAACAAAAGAGAATTGTGACTTTTTTCTGCATCTTAAAAAAAGAAACAATTTGGCTTTTTTTAAAGGCCCTACTCATTTGGGAGCTCTGGTAGCATAGTGGCTAAGGCACTTGACTGCTAACCAGAAGGCTGGAGGTTCAAACCCACCAGCCACTCCTCGGAAGGAAGGTTGGGCAATCCTACTTCTGTAGTGATACGACTATGAGTCGGGTCCGACTCGACGGCACATAACAACAACAACAGCTCATTAATTTATTAACTCTTAAGATGAACTTCAGGGGACAAGTACATTTATGTCTCTCAGGAAAATAGCTAAGCTTTTCTGGAAAATAAATTTACTAAAGATAGACTACCATTGTATTTATCGTTTTCCTGTTGTTGTGTTGTTGTTATGTGCTGTTGAGTCAGACCCAACTCATAGCAACCCCTCCTCGGGTTTCCGAGGCAGTATTACTTCGGAAGTAGATTGCCCAGCCTTCCTTCTGAGGAGTAGCTGATGGATTTAAACTGCCAGCCTTCTGGTTAGTAAAGTGCCTTAGGCACTATGCCATATAGTCTTCCTAGAGAGAGACTAGTCTAGGATGGAGCACAGTGGCACCTACTGGTAGCATGACCCAATGGAAGCTGGCCATTTCACATCCCACAGATCAGCTCAGTCACTCATACTGTGGGACTGAGTAATCAGAAGGGTTCTCTCCCATAGCTCTTCCTCTTCAGAAAGCCAGAAAGGAAGGGCATAAAGTTTCCTAAATGGTAGATTGTATAGTTAATACGGGAGCTCTGGTAGCATAGTGGCTAAGACACTTGCCTGCTAACCAGACGGCTGGCGGTTCAAACCCACCAGCCACTCCTCGGAAGGAAGGTTGGGCAATCCTACTTCTGTAGTGATACTGCCTTGGAAACCCAAAGAGGGGTCGCTGTGAGTCAGGTCTGACTAGACGGCACATAATAACAACAACAACATAGTTAATACAGTCACACAGCTTCAATCATAATAATACCCAACATTTATTAAGTAGTTACTATGGTCTAGGTACTGTTCTAGGAGCCAATACAACACACAGAGATATATTTCAAGGAAACACTTCATGCAACTGTGGAGGCTGGCAAGTCCCAAATGCATGGCTCAGGCATCAGGCTGGAGGCTTCTTCTGATTCACGTGGTTGCAAGGGCTGAAGAACACAAAATCAGCAAGTCACATGGTAAACTGCTGGCTCATAGGGCTGCAGAGGCCGGCCAATCCCAAAATCTGGGATGGCAGGGTGCTGGCTCACGTCCCAAGAAACAGAGGTCAGAGGATGACGAGTTGGATGTAAGATCAAGAGAGGATGAACTTTGCCGGAACATCAGTATATATTGGATACAGGCCACACCCCCAAAGAGGGTCCCCTTTCAACTGATTGGCTGCTTACATCAGATTACAAAATAGAGGATGATTACATATTTTCTGCCAACCCACTGACAATGATGGGCTAGCCAAGTGGACACATAACCTTAACCATCACAGCAGATAAAAATAGTAGAGCGCAGAGAGGTTAATTTGCCCAAGATCACACAAGTAGTATGTTGTTGTTAGCTGCTGTTGTGTCCTACTCATAGCGACCCTATGCATAGCAGAATGAAACACTGCCCGATTCTGCACCAGCTCCATGATCCTAGCTATGTGGTATGTGGTAGATCAAGTTTTAAACTCAGGCTCAATTCTTGCACTCATAACCACTAAGTGGTTCTGCTTTTCCAACTTGCAAGAAAGTTGGTCTTGAAATACAAATCAACATTTAGCATTCAGGGATGTTCTCTAATTAATGGAGTCTTTTATATCTTCTTTCCTCACAAATTGCCATTCAGTAATTCCGTTGGTTCAATTTCTACCAGTCACATTAGATAGAAAACATTCAAGAACTTGAAATTTAAGCCAAAAGACTTGCAGCTTGCCAACAACCTGATTAAAGTATTTTATAAGTAAGAAGGTCAAAGATCTGCCCAACTGGGCTTTGAAGATTTATCCTTTCCCTATTAACTTAAGTAATAAGTATTTTTTTGGCAGTATTTTGGTAAAATCAGAGTAGTGTGGACAGACTTTAAATTATCCTGAGTTTTGAGCTTATACCAAGTGGCTCTGATCTGAATACCTGGAAGCATTTCTTGGTTTTCAGGAGAATGGATTCAGGCCTAGTCAGAACAACTAAGGTTGGCCAAAGTGGTTTAATATATTCTTACCATTGGAAAATTTCCCAAGATTTTAAGTCGAGCTCTGGAGAAGAAACTAATTCTAAAGTATTATTTCTGATGTTCTGAATGAATGTATTTTGACCTTGGCTTTTCATTAAGAGATGCTGTGAATCTTTCTCCTTCCTTTCTCCTGCCCTCATATATCTTGGGTGAAGTTATAAATATTCAAACATAGGCATCTCATGTTGTGGTGTTCATGGTTATTAATTGCATATTTTCATTTGGGCACAAGTTTAAGTGTGACTCTGGGAATGAAGCTAACTTATACATTAATGCTTGGACTTTTATTGAGCAGTTCTTTATTTCTGCTAAGTATTATCTGAAAGACAAAAGTGAAAATTAGAAGGGGGAGAGGAGCCTCTCAGACATTTTTAGTAGCTGTGCAGAGGCAAGCATAACTTATATGGAAGTAATTAACTATTTGTTAGGCTCAGAATAATTTATGCAGATATAATTACTATAACCCATAACCATTTTCAGTGATTTTACAAAAGTTAGTTTTATTTTTCTGGTCTTCCAATTACTTTAGAATCCTATTGGAAATCTCCATTTGTTAGACAAGGAACTTCTGGTGATGTAGTAGTGGTTTAGGCATTCAGCTGCTAACCAGAAGGTTGCTGGTTCAACCCCACCAGCAGCTCTGTGGGAGAAAGATAGGCAATCTCCTTCTGTAAACATAGCTTTGGAAACCCTATGGGGCAGTTCTGTTCTCCTTATAGGGTTGCTGTGAGTTGGATCCACCTCGATGGCAGTGGGTTCATGGTGGATGAACACTGTTCCTGGAGTCAGGATGCTTGTGTTTAAATCCCAGTTCCACCAGTTAATGCCTGTGTGATCTCAGGCAAGTTATTTAACCACTTGGCCTTTGTTTCCCCTATCTGTAAGTGAACTGCTGACAATGACAGGGTTGTGGTGAAGAATAAGATCATCCGGGAAAACACTTAGAACCACATCTGGCACAAAATAAAAGGATCAATATTATCTGTTGTTCTTCATGTAAATGTGTGGGTTTATCAAGCTCTGTCACAAGTGAGAAGGGGTGAGCCAGACTTTTCCATCACCTCTCTGCCCAGAAAAAAGCCCAGTTTTAATGGGGTTGATGTGGGTAATTTCCTTGACTGCTTCTCCCAGACTTCATCCTCATGGCCCAAGGCATCCACATGTATGCAGCCAGGATCCAGTGGGGCCTAGTCATGTGCTTCCTGTCTTACTTTGGCACCTTCGCTGTGGAGTTCCGACATTATCGCTATGAGATTGTTTGCTCTGAATACCAAGAGAATTTCCTAAGCTTCTCAGAAAGCCTGTCAGAAGCTTCTGAATATCAAACCGACCAGGTGTAACCCATCAGCTTCTCCTTGCTGGTGAGGTGGGTGTGATGGTGGGGGAGGGGCCAGGAGGATACACTCACAGGACTTGACATATGACCTCATGACACATTTTTCACACACACGTTCACACATATACTGTGCATCCATTCATGACCACATTTGCCAAATGAGCTTTTCAGGGCAAGTTATTTCTTAATGTAAAAGCACAAGCCCTTGTGTGTTGAAATATATGCTGTTACACTGAACATATATGCACGACAGAGCAAAAAACCTGTGCATGACCATGTCTCTTTCCCCTGCTCTTCTCACTCTCTTCCCATGTTTCAGACACCTTGTTCATCCTACCACAGAGTATGGTAGCCAAATGTAACATGGGGATAATGCCAACTCCCAAAGTTGCCTTCAGGTCCAAAGAACTTGGAACCAGCTCATTGGGAAGTTCGGAATCTGACACTAACACTCTTGAATGGATAATCTTCAAATTGGACGGAGACCACAGAGAGATGTGACCTTGTGTAACTTGTGGAAAGGTATAGGATGATCAAAGGGAGAACCTCCCAGGAAGACTCATTTCATCATCCTTTAGCAGTGGGCTGTGTGAATTCAACGAAAGGCACACACTACAAACTGTGAGAGTGAAGCCCACTACCATGATTTGGACTTGATCAATTGTGACTGAGAAATATTTCCAAATGTGAATGTTTGTAGGGATATGATCTGCCAAGCATGGAATAAGATGGGGCAGCTAATGAGGTTTAGTACTTGTTTTTGTAGTATGCCATGTGTGTGTGTGTATATATATATATATATATATATATATATATTTTTTAATTTCATGGTTTACCTATTTTTTTTTCTTTAAGGAACTACTATGGGTCTCCCTAGGCCTCACGGACAAAGAATATATAGGCCAAATGCAAGAGGTGAGCTTGCTTTGGTTTCAACCCCAGTAAAGGCAAAAAAGAATGGGGGGGGGGGAATCACCTCCAGGCTTTATTTGCTGCTTTTGTTTGAAGCTAAGAAAATGTGCAAAGAAATATATTTGGAAGTAATAAAAAGAGCTCCTGCTGGACACATTTATAAAGGACAGGACTTTTAGAGCATCTTGTTGCTAGGTCAAATCAGGGGAGAGTTCCTTAAAATATATCTGTTGCTCAGATTTAGTATTTTGTTGTGTATAAAGGGCTTTTCAAAGTTGGAATTTCTAGAAGCCTAAAAAAAGATGACGTTCCCTGCAAAAAACAAGTTAGGGCAGCTGGTTCCCTAGTGCCCAACACATCACTTCTCCCTGCTAGACCTCAGAACTCCGGCATTCAAATGGTAGCCTAGCTTTTGAGGCTGTGCTTCATAAGGAAGAGCAGAATTCCAAACTCAAAATATGTTGGAGGGTCAAATGGACAGACCTTCATGAATATATTTTGTTTTGAGAAATCCCCTAATTTACTTGAAAGGGGCCTGAGATTTCAATTGTTTTTCCATTCAATCCAAAGTCTGAGCTTCTTGAGGAGGGGTCAATGTCTTTTCATCTCTGTATTTACCCCCACCTCCCAATACAGTGCCTGGCACATCTTAGGTGCTCAATACATGTCTACTGAATAGAATTAGAGGTAATTTAAGAGGGGGAAATAGGAATATCAACAAAATTCAAAGATGAGTGAGAAAATTTTAAGAAAACTGAAGATCACAGGTAGTAGATTCAGGAGAAGAAGAAATCATGAACAAGAGTCAGAAGGGGGAGTGAGACTATTTGTAAATTATATGTAAAATGTGAGGAAAATAATTAGAGAGTATTCTCCTATTAAAAAGGCATTTAACTGTAAATAATACAAGGTGACATTTTTTATTTTTTGAATACTGCTTTCGTTTCTTTTTTCATTTTTATATTTTAAAAATTTTGAAGAACAAAGGTTTATGAAGTTTTCTTTTCCTGTACACAATCCAAATTAAACCGCTTTTGGTGATGCACTGTACACTTTCTTAAGAATATACCTAATAGCACATTTTAGCAGAATCAGGCAAACTGACATTATTCATTGGGATCTTACCACTAAATAAAATTCTTTTATGCAAAATTGTGATTTCCTTGTTTCTTACATTAACATTCTTCTCTATTATTAAAACATGTGATAAGCTCAGTGGGACATTATATTGACAATGAACTTGAGTGTTAATTGATAGCAGCTAGATAAAGACCAAGATTACAGCACCTCCTGTTGTTGTGTACAACCCCTCCTTGGGTTTCCAAGGCAGTATCACTATGAAAGTAGATTGCCCAACCTTCCTTCCAAGGAGTGGCTGGTGGGTTTGAACACCCAGCCTTCTGGTTAGCAGTCAAGTGCCTTAGGCACTATGCTACCAGAGCTCCTAGGAATTAGGAACCACAACATTCACATAAGAAGCTGAGACCGGAATCAGCAGGATCTTAAAGCAAATGGCCCAGAGAACAGAGTTTCAAATACGCTAAACCTGGTTTTTACAGTTCAACTAAGTGTCTTGAAGAAGAGTAGTTGCTTTCCCAGTTAGAAGAAAAATATTTTCAAAGCAATGTTAATATTTTAAAGGTGTGATAGTTTTTATTCAATACAGAACTAACATTGAGGTAAAGTTTTATTATCTGTGTTATTTATTGGCTTTCTGTTTCCCCTGGTATGGGAAAATAACACTTTCATCTTGAAGCTTGAGATCTAATGGTTATAAATGAAGAGTAGAACACCACTGTTAATTTTATTTTTATCCTTAGGCATTGTATTAGTCAGCCAAGGAAGAGTGGCAAACTGCTCTTAAATCTTCTGCCAGCAAGTGCAAGTATCACTGAGCTTATATTTCATTAGGAGCTCTGGTGGCATAGTGCCTAAGGCATTTGACTGCCAACCAGAAGGCTGGCAGTGAAAACCCACCAGCCACTCCTTGGAAGGAAGACTGGGCAATCTACTTCCGTAGAGATACCACTTCCGAAGGCCAAGAAAGGGTCTATGAGTCGGAACCAATTCAACGGTATTGAGTTTTTTTTTTTTTTTTTAGTATTTCACTGGTCAGAGCAAATCACATGGCTGTTATCTGAGAGTAGCAGAGAAGGGAACTTCTACCACATACCCAGAATGAGAGAAACATTTATGAACAGCCTAGTGATGACCACAGGATTCATATTAAGTTTGTAAGACTTCTTTGGTTACCATCATTCCTTTGAAGTGGGAATATGTCTTGGTTCTCTAGTGCTGCTATAACAAATACCACAAGTGGATGGCTTTAACTACGAACTTACTCTCATACAGTTCAGAAGGCTAGACATCTGAATTCAGATCTCTAAGGGGCTGGGTGAAGGCCCCTCTACGTGGGCTGTAGCCCTGCATCTCGTCCCAAGCTCATTGGAGGCTGTTTCTGACTCATGCAGGTACTGGCTACTGAAGTTGACGAACTCAAGATCAGCAGGCAAATGGCACAATCTCAAGATTGTGCAGACCACTGGTTCAAATCCAGGAACTAGAGATGAAGACTCAGCCAAATGCAGGATCCAGATGTGCCAAAAAGCTAGAGACCTTTCTCACATCTTCTTCATATATAGTGGAAGTAGGCCACATCCCAAAGCCAGCTCCTCTTCAGCTGATTAGATGCTAACAGCAGATTCCACCATGAAGGTGATTATAATCTCATCATGAGGAATAACTACATCCAGCTGCCAAACCACTGAGAACCAAAACCCAGCCAAGGTAACACACAACCTTAACTACTATCACAGAGTCCCAGGAATTAAAGAATCCACCATAATAAAATAAGTAAAGGAGCTATCTATGAGGTTGGGCTAGAACACCAAAACACAAGTATGAAGAACCAGCTAAATAATAGTTAAAATGAGAAAAAAGCATTTCTGCTGAGCCCAAGAGCTCTTGGCTGCATCTATAATTTATGTTACCCAAAGTAGTAGAAACCAACAGTTTGGGTTAAGAGAATTTCATGTATGAAATAAACTGATTTTCATAATCCTCTGATTCCCTATTCCAGAAACCAAATTCACTACCGTCAAGTTGGATCCGACTCATAGGGACCCTTCCTTGGGTTTCCGAGGTGGTATCACTATGGAAGTAGATTGCCCAACCTTCCTTCCGAGGTGTGGCTGGTGGGTTTGAACTACCAGCCTTCTGGTTAGCAGTCAAATGCCTTAAGCACAAGAGATATCAGCAACTATCCAAATCTGAGGTCCAAAGAAGGAAGGGTGGTAACAAGGTCCAAGCAGAGAGTTTTCCATTGGCATAAAATAGACTTTTATTTCTCCCATCTTAAAAACAAACAAACAAACAAAAAAAACCTTATTTATGGTCTCCAGTGGGTCTCTCCCAATTTTCTCTTGAACATACACCAATCATGTTTTTGCTTCCATCAATTCACTGAAACTATTCAAGCTCCTCAAAGACCTCACATTGTTACATTCAAGGATTAACTGAAAGTACCATGGACTTCCAGAAGAACGAACAGATCTATCCTGGAAGAAGTGCAGCTGGAATACTCCTTGGAAGCAAGAATGACCAGAATTGGTCTCACCTACTTTGGTCATGTTCTCAGAAGGAACCACTCCCTGGAGAAAGATACCATGCTTGGTAAAGTGGAGGGTCAATGAAAAAGGCAAAGGCCCTCAGTGATTGACATAGTGGCTGTAGTGATGGGCTCAGGTACAGCAAGGATTGTGAAGCTGGTATAGAACTGGGCAGTGTTTTGTCTGTTATGCATGGGGTCACTATAAGTTGAAGCCAACTCGACGGCACCTAACAACAACAAATCTTACCTCTATGCATAAGCTCACACACACAAAAAAACCAAACTCACTGCAGTCAAGTTGGTTCTGACTCACAGTGACCCCTCTTTGGGTTTCTGAGGCAGTATCTCTATGGGAGTAGATTGCCCAGTCTTCCTTCCAAGAAGAAGCTGGTGAGTTTGAACCTCCAACCTTCTGGTTAGCAGTCAAATCCCTTAGGCACTACACCACCAGAGCTCCCATTCATAAGCAAAGCTTGACAATTTGATCAGCTCTCTTCACAACCCTTAAAACACCTTTCCTTCATTTGGCCTCATGCTTCAGTGCTGCGGTGTAGTAAATTACTTAGTGTGGCTTTTCTATCCATAAGTCTTTGTAAACTCCAAGGTGGGATTTTGTATGAGCAACTGAGCAGCCCCTGATTGCTGAAGCTATCCACCTGGGCTATTTCTGTTGGGAGTGGCACAATACAATGTTCTGGGAGGTGCCCACTCTCT
>NW_006921759.1:3267148-3275963 GCF_000298275.1 Orycteropus afer afer
GGCTGGAGGGAGGCAGCATGTCTGGCCTAGCAGGAATAGGCCTTGGGTTACTGCTGGTAATCCTGTCTTCCTCTCGTGGGATTAGAGGAGGTCAGAACATGTGGCCTCCTTGTCGTTTTTGCAAGTGCCCACTGCTCGTGCTTGTCTGCTGGGCCTTCTCTTCCGTGACCTAATGTTTAAGTGCTCTGTACTTCAAGCCTTAAAATTCTTCTCTCCTATGTATGATCCCTTGGTGATCTTATCCAGTCTCCTGGTTTTAAATATTGCCATAGGCAGACATCTCCCAACTTCTCCAGCCCAGACCTCAATCCTAAATTTTAGGCCTGTATATTTCACCTATTTTCTTGACATCTTCACTTGGGTGTCTAATAAAAACTAAACCCATTTCCATCAAGTCACTTCCAACTCACAGAAACTCTATAGGACAGAGTAGAACTGCCCTATAGAGTTTCCAAGGCTATAAATCTTTATGTAAGCACACTGTCTCATCTTTCTCCCATGAAGCAGCTGATGGGTTTGAACTGCTGACCTTTTGGTTAGCAGCCAGTGACTTAACCACTGTGCCACCAGGACTATTTTGGATGTCTAATAGGCATCTCCAATTTAACATATTCAAAAACAAACTCCTTATCTCCTCCCTTGAAACTTATTCCTCCCACAGTAATCCCCACTTAAGTTACCAGTTGCCACTGAGCCAATTTCAATGCATTGTAATCCCATATGTCTGAGAATTGTGCTCCATTGGGCTTTCAATAGCAGATTGATTTTTTTTTTTCTTTTTCAGTAGTAGATCACTAGGCTTTTCTTTTGAGGTGCATCTGGGTGGACTCAAACAGCAATCTTTCGGTGAGCAGCTGAGTTCATTAACTGTTTGCACCACTCAGAGACTCCTCATCTAAGTTAAAGGACAACTTACCTTTCCAGACTAAAAACTTTGGGAGCTCTGGTGGTATAGTACCTAAGGCATTTGACTCCTAACCAGAAGACTGGTGGTTCAAACCCACCAGCCACTCCTCAGAAGGAAGATTGGGCAATCTACTTCCGTAGTGATACTGCCTAGGACACCCAAGGAGGGGTCGCTTGGAGTTGGATCTGAGTCATCTTTATCTCTTCATTTTCTCTCAAGAAGCCCTGGTGGCACAGTAGTTAAGCTCTTGGCTAATAACTGAAATGTTGCCAGCTTGAACCCACTAACCGCTTCATGGGAGAAAGATCTGGCCATCTGATTCCATAAAGATTATAGCTTTGGAAGTCCTATGGGCAGTTCTACTCTGTGCTATAGGGTCGCTAGGAGTTGTAGTTGACTCAATGGCATTGGATTTTTAATGGGTCTCTCTCATAACCACTTCTGACAGCAAATCCTGACTATTCTACCTTCAAATGATACACACTTAACTTCATCCACTGATGCCATTTGATCCAAGCTGCCACTATCTCTCCTGGATTTTTATAATAGCATCCCAAAACTGGACTCCCTACTTCCACCATTTGTTTCCTTCAGCCTGTCCTCGACAAACCAGCCAAAGTGATCCTGTCAAAAGCTAAATTAGAGTGCTCTTCTGCTCAAAACCCTCCAGTAGCTTCCTTGTACTCAGGCTAAAAACACAATTACTAAAATGTCCTAAGAGGGGCCTGGTGAAACCCCTGAGACTATGGCCCCTAGTCACTCTTCAGGCCTGGAATTGAACTTACTCCTGCAGCTTCCAACCAAACAATGCAAAACCAAAACCAAAACCAAACTCACTGCCATCTAGTTGATTCTGACTCATAATGACCCCCTTGGGTTTCCAAGACTGTGTATCTTTACAGAAGTAGACTGCCTTATCTTCCTCCCACGAGTGGCTGGTGGGTTTGAACTTCTGATCTTCTAACTAGCAGCCAAATGCCCTACCCACTATGCCACCAGAACTCCTTAGCCAAACAAAAGACAGGCCTAAAAGGTGAATGATTACACCAGGTAGGTACACTCTAGAACAATCAACCATTAGAGATCGGAAGGGGAGCATTTGCACAGGGAGACATCTCAGAGAGCAGGAATGCATAGGAAAGGACACAAGGAAAAGGTAACCACAGGGAGGAAGTGGGAAGAGAGCTGTTATATTGTCAGGATTGCAGTCCCACAAAACAAAATGTGTATGTACTATTGAATGGAAAATGTATGTCCTCTGTAATCTTTCACCAAATCACAACAAACAAGAAAAAATAAAATGCCCTACGAGGTCCTACAAGATCTGCCTCTTCTTTTCATCACTCCACTTCAATCCCTCTGCCACCTCATTCCTCCAACAGCCAAGCAGGTCCTGGCCTCAGGACCTTGCACTTGCTGTGACCGCTGCCTGGATTCTCTTTCCCAAAATATTTTACATCTTTCACCTTTCTTCACTTTTTCAGATGTCACCTTTTCACCGAGGCCTCCCTGACCTCTGCTGCTCAGTATCACATATTCCTCTTTTCTTTACTGTATAGCATTAACATGGTCCTGTGACTAGTTAAAATTCTAACAGGTATAAAACCCTAGGCTGCTTTACAGAAGTTGACTGCCACATTTTCCTCCCACGGAGCAGCTGGTATGTCAAACTTTCAGTTAGCAGCTGAGCACTTAACCACTGCACCACCAGGACTCCTAATATGTATAACACTCTAATATACTTTATTATCTCACCCTCTCTACCCCTAAAATGTAAGCTCCATGAGGGCAGAAATTTTTGTCTGCCATATACCCAGCACCTAGAACAGTACCTGCCACATGGTTAAGTGCTTAAGATTCTTAAAATAAATGAATAATTGTTAGCTGTCCACTTTTTTTTTTTTTTTTTTAAGATATAGACTCTAGATATGAGCTCTCAGTGCTCAAGACATTTAGGAAACAATAGTAATAGGGTCCCTGAGACAGAGCCGACATGATGGCACCTAACAACAAGAAGCAACATGGTCAGTCAGGCTTCAGAGGATGCAACTGTCCTTTCGCACCTCCTGGACAACAGCTTTCCATATCTTAAGGAGAAAGTTCTAGTCTATGAAGTTATTTCTTAGGACGTCCACAACAACTTGTTCTTATTGTTAGGTGCCGTTGAGTAGGCTCCAACTCATGGCAACCCCATGTACAACAGAACAAAACACTGCCTAGTCCTTGCTATACCTGAGCCCATTGTTGCAGCCACTGTGTCAATCCATCTTGGTGAGGGCCTTCCCCTTTTTCTCTGACCCTCCACTTTACCAAACATAATATCCTTCCCCAGGGAATGTTCCCTTCTGACAACATGACCAAAGTAGCTGAGACAAAGTCTGGCAACTCTAGCTTCCAAGGAGCATTCCAGCTGCACTTCCTCCAGGGCAGATTTGTTAGTTCTTCTGGTAGTTCATGCCACCTTCAGTATTCTTCACCAATACCACAACTGAAAAGCATCAACTCTTCTGTCTTCCTTATTCATTGTCCAGCTTTCACATGCATATGAGGTGATTGAAAACATGATGACGTGGGTTAGGTGCACTTTAGTCTTCAAAGAGACATCTTTGCTCTACAGTACTTTAAAGAGATCTTTTGCAGCAGATTTCCCTACTGCAATATGTCATCTGATTTCTTAACTGCTGCTTCCATTGGTGTTGTTTGTGGAACCAAGTAATATGAAATCTTTGACAACTTCAGTCTTCTCTCATTTATCATGATGCTGCTTATTGGTCTAGTTGTCAGCATTTTAGCTTTCTTTATATTGAGGTGTAATCCATACTGCAGACTGTAGTCTTCAATCTTCATCAGTCAGTGCTTCAAGTCATCTTCACTTTCAGCGAGTAAGAAATTCAGCGTATGCAGATGATATGTCATCTGCATATCACAGGTCATTAACGACTCTTCTTCCAATCCTGATGCTATGTTCTTCTTCATATAGTCCAGCTTCTCAGATTATTTGTTCAGCGTACAGATTGAATAAGTGTGGTGAAGGATACAACCATGACACACTCACTTCCTTATTTGAAACCATGTGGTATCCCCTTGCTCTGTTCTAATGATAGCCTCCTGGTCTATGTACAGGTTCCTCATGAACACAATTAAGTGTTCTGGAATTCCCATTCACCCCAATGTTATCCATAATTTATTATTCCACACAGTCAAATGCCTTTGCATAGTCAGTAAAACACAAGTAAACATCTTTCTGGTATTATTTGCTTTCAGCCAAGATCCATCTGACATCAGCAATGATATCCCTTGTTCCATGTCCTCTTCTGAATCCACCTTGCATTTCTGAAAGTTCCCCGTCAATATATTGCTGCAACTGTTTTTGAATTATCTTCAGCAAAATTTTACTTGCAGATGATATTAATGATATTGTTGGATAATTTCCACATTCTGTGGGATCACCTTTCTTTAGAATGGGTACAAATATGAATCTCTTCCAGTCAGCTGGTCAGGTAGCTGTCTTCCAAATTTCTTTGAAACATCTCAGTGGGTATCCCGTCAATCCCCAGAGCCTTGTGTTGTGCCAATTCCTTCAGTGTAACTTCAACTTTCTTTAATACCATCAGTTTTTGATCATATGCCACCTCCTGAAATTGATGAACATCTACTAGTTCTTTTTGGTACTGTGACTGTGAATTCCTTCTATTTTCTTTTGATGTTTCCTGCATCACTCAATATTTTGGCCATAGAACCTTTCCACAATGACTGGTACATATCATATAGTCAAATTTTAAACTGGAACTGAAATACCCTCATTTAAATTCTGTATCAACACCTGATTTTCTCCCATGCTGTTTCAAAACTAAGATACTAAAGATAACTGGGCCCTTACCTGAGGAAAACTATTTTTATTTTAATAAAAATATTTTGTTTCCCTTTAAGACAGGAAGCTAGGCTGATCTGTAAAAGCCTGCACTTTTCTTTTTTTTTTTTTCACTTAATTCATTACAAACTCCCCTCCTACACACAAAATCTTTTGAGTCAGGATGAAAAAAGAAGTTGTTCAATATTTCTGTAGAAAGTAGAACTAAGATTTGTTTACCAGTCAATACTAGAATAACTTACTATCTCCAGATTTTTGTAAATCAAATTTAGATTTGTAGGGATGGTTAAAAGGAGCTGAGGAAAAGGGCTTGGGTTAATATAGGACCGAAGGTGACTCAGGGACTAAAACTACTCAACACAGAAAATAGCCAGGAATTGCTTTTTGCATTGGCCTAGGGGGAGGCAGATTTCTCAAAATACGCTGGACTTTGGTAACCTATCTATAAACATTATCATCATTTGCCCTTGGAAGGCTTTAAACATGATCCTTTTCTGGTACAAAACCTGAAAGTACTATGTGCACATTATTGGTAGTCTTTTTTCTATTTCATTGCCTTTTATTCCAGTAGCTGGTAATAACAAACTACTGAAGCGTCAAGCACAGGTTGTTAGGAATGGAAAGAAAACAGTGAATTTCAGAGGGATTATATGTATATAAAAAATGTGTGGCTTGGTGAAGGCGTGAAAGGGAATGAAGAGTCAAAGAAGAGAAGAGCTGAGGTTTCAAGGCTGGATGATTGGGAAGATCAATCTTTGAGACATCTGCAAAGCCTAGGAAGACAAGAGATGCAACTGTATAGAGGGAAGGAGAGATGGAATAATGGCAGGCAATCCTGCTATTCTTACTGTATGCTCCAACAGGTCTTTTAAAAGCTTAGATGTGCTGAAAGGGATCAAAAAGCCCGCTCCCTGGCTGGTACCATATGAATCACTGTCTCTACGTAACAAATAGCCACAAAATGTAGTGCCATAAGACAATCAAACCAAATCCATCGTCACTGAGTCTATTTCAACTTATGGTGACCCCACGTGTTAGAGTAGAACTTCGCCATAGTATTTTCTTTGCTGTAATCTTTACAGAAGCAGATTACCAGGCCTTTCTTCCTAGGCACCACTGAATGGGTTCAAGTAGTTGAACGCAAACTGTTTGTACCACCCAGGAACCTTAGTAGCATAAAACCACCATTTATTATGCTCACAGATTCTACAGGTCAGGAATTCAGACCAGGGCACAGCAGGGACAACTTAATTCTGCTCCATCATGTCTGGGGCCTTAGCTGGAAAACTTGAAGGCTGGAATCATCAGGTTGAGGCTGGCTGTTGCCTGGGCCCTTCTCTCTGGTTTCTCCACATGGGCTAGTTTAGGCTCTCTCACAGCATAACAGTGGGCTTCACCAGAGCAGGTGCCCCTCTAAAAAAGTGAGCCAGGTAGAAGCTGTCTCCTTTCTATAACCTAGCCTGGAAAGTCACACTGCCTCATTCTCAGTTGTCCTCTATTGGTCACAGCAATTCTAAGCCCCTACCCAGATTCAAAAGGAAGGAATATAGACCTCTTCGGTGGTCTAGTGCCTAAGGCATCTGACTGCTAACCAGAAGGCTGGCAGTTCAAACCCAAGACACTCTTCGGAAGAAAGGCCAGGCAATCTACTTCCGTAGTGATACAGTCTTGGAAACCCAAGCAGGAATTGCTGAGTTGGATCCAACTCCATGGCAGTGGCTGCATTTTGCGTTGTACCTAGATTTAAAGGGAAGGAATACAGACCTCATCTTTGGTGGGAAGAGTCCCAAAGTCACCTTGTAAAAAACAGCATGTGAGGTGACATCAACAAAAATAATGGAGTAAGGAACTCCACAAGTCTATCCTTCCATTAGAGCAATGAAAAAACACAAAAACTGTCAAAATCCACTTTTTCAGAACTCTAGAAATGAAATGCCTACAGCAGCCAGGGTCATGCTTAATCCAGAAAATCCAGTTTAATCTCTAAAAACACAGAGCTTTATGGCATTTTAATTTATCTTGGTCCCATTCCTCACTCCCTAGCTTGGTGGTGGCCTTGCCAACAACAGCCTGCATTCCCACTGTAGGTACCACCAATACCAGAGGGTGCAGAATGCACCTCATTTGTAAAGACTTGTGATTATTTGTTTTGACCTGGTTAGTTAGTCTCTGAAGAGCCCTGGTGGCACAGAAGTTAAAATGCTTGGCTGCTAACTGAAAAGTTAGTGGTTTAAAGCCACCAGCCACTCTGCAGAAGAAAGATGTGGCAATCTGTTCCTAAAAGGATTACAGCAGTTCTACCCAGCAATGGGTTTTTGGTTTTAGTCGTTCCCTGGAGGACTGCCTCAAAGGTCTTGCTTTATCCCAACTGACAACTCTCAGTGCTGAGGAGGCTACTCAGGGCTGTTTGCTGAGATTCCAAGTACTCTCGGTGACCTTCAACCCCAGAGCTAAGTGGGAATCCTGCTGACTACTCCCCCTCCAGTCCTTTGGTTTTGTAAACACTTCACTCCTTAAATCTCTGATTAAAATATGTAAAAAGGTTTCTCCCTCAACTGATTTACCTCCTCACTAGTCTTCCTGCATCCACTCTTGCCTATTTCCCATTCTCCCCCCAAAAAAGTAATTCTTTATAATGTAAATCACACAAGGTCACCTTCTGCTTAAAACCTTTCAATGACCTCTCATCGTACTTAGAAATAAAATTAAAACTCTTTCCTTTGGTACCAAGTTCTAATGATCTGGCTTCTGCCCACTTCTCTGATGGCAGACACTGGCTTTCTCTGAGTTCCTGGAACAGGCCAAGCTTTGCCCTAGATCTTTGCTACACTCTGTTCAACCTGCATGGAATGCTCTTCCTCCAAGTTTCCTACTTATCTAGTCTTTCATGTCATTCAGATTTGATGTCACCTTCTCTGCTATATACTGCACCTATATAAAGTCACTCTAACTTCCTTTCTCAGGGTTTTTTTTTTTTTTTTAAAACCCACTTGGTGTCAAGACAGTTCCAATTTATGGTGATCCTGTGTGTCAGAGTAGAACTGTGCTCCATAGGGTTTTCAATGGCTGATTTCTTGGACGTACATTGACAGGCCTCTTCTCTGAGTGGACTCAACAAGCCTCATCCTTTCAGTTACCAGCCAAATGCATTAACCATTTGTTCTATTCAGGGACTCCGCAGAGCACTAAATAACTAGTATCTGATTTCTTGTTGTTCACTTTTTACTGACCACTTCAAGAACAGAGGTGTCATAAGAGTAGGAAGGGACTATGTCAGCCTTAGTCATTGCTTTATCCCCTTATAACAGACCCTGGGAACACTGCAGATGCTTAATAAACCTGAATGGAATTGGGTTAAGTCTGCAAGGTGGGTAAATTTTACTTGTTAGGATAGTCACTCCAAGTGTATTAGCAAAAATTGCACATTATTCTTAAATATCAGGTTATCAATTAGCCATCTAGGCACAATGACTGCCGAAAGAACCAACAAATGTGTCCTGGAAGAAGTACAGCCAGAATGCTGCCTAGAAGTGAGAATGGCCAGACTACATCTCACCTACTTTGGTCATGTTGTCAGAAGGGACTATTCCCTGGAGAAGGACATCATGCTTGGTAAGGGGGAGGATCAGAGAAAAGGGGAAGACCCTCAACGAGATGGACTGAATACAGTGGCTACAACAATAGGCTCAAGCATAGCAAGGATTGTGAGGTGGGTGCAAGACTGGGCAGTGTTTCATTCTGCTGAACATAGGGGGTCGCTATGAGGTGCAGCTGACTCTACAGCACCTAACAATGTCTAGGCACAGGAAGTGGGATAAAAGTGTTTGGGCACATAATAAATCAACTTTGTACTCTAATGGAATAAAAAAATCTGAAAACAAAACCTTTTTCACACTGCAGCTGGAAACATGTTGTTGTTGTTATTTGCCGTCGAGTCAGCCCCGACTCATAGCGACCCCTCCTTGGGTTTCTGAGGCAGTATCACTATGGAAGTAGGATTGCCCAATGTACAATTTTTCCAGAAGGGAAAGTCTTAA